>NW_024570722.1:0-46922 GCF_018345385.1 Vulpes lagopus | reverse complement strand
TTGCTGCATCAGGTTTTTAATTTGATGAAGTCCACTCCATTGCTTTCTCCCCTCGGTCGTTGTGTTTGTGGAATCTCAGAGAAACCTTCGATCTCCCCCTGCTGGGAGACATCACCCCGAGCATCTAGCATCAGATCGGCATTCGCCAGAGCCTCCTGGGTCCTCCGTCCGTGTGCTCCTGATACCGGGGTGGGAGCGCTCTGTGATCCCAGGGTGATGGCGTGTCCTGGGACAGTGGCTGGGAAGGTGGACTGTAGGTGGGCGAGCAAAAGACAGGCAGTGAGGGCCCATGTGTGATGTTCCAGCCCAGCCTGTGCCCCTCAGGGCTATGGGGTTGTCTCTGGCTCCGGTCAGACGGACGGGGACCTCCCCATGGGGAGCACCTGGATGCATGTGTCCTTGGAAGGTATTCATGCGCCGTCATTCTTGATGTGTTTGGATTGCAGCACCGTGCAGGAGGACTCAGAGAACCTACTGGCCTTGCAAAGGGCCAATATCGTGGCCCAGTACCATCAGGTGAGGCCCAGAAGGGACCATAGACAATACACACTCACGATAGGGGAGACCATACGATCAGAGCCAAGGATGAGTCAGGTCAGCCCAGACAAGGACCATAGTCACCAGGAACAAGTGAGACCCTGGGGATGGTCCTGGTGTCAGTAGCAACTAAGGGTCCATTCTGGATCCTAGTCATTGGTAGCTGAGGAGCCCAGTCACAGGTACGATGAGGCCCAGGTGGGGACCACAGTCACCAGGTCCAGATGAAGTCCATAGCTACCATGTCCAGGTGAGGCCTGGGTGGGGACCAGAGTCACCAGGTCCAGGTGAGGTGAAGGTGGAGACCACAGTCACCAGGTCCAGGTGAAGCCAAGGTGGGGACTACAGTCGCCAGGTCCACATGAGGCCCGGATGGGGACCAGAGTCACTAGGCTCAGGTGAGGCCCAGTTGGGGACTAGAGTCACCAGGTCTGGCTGAGGCCCAGGTGGGAACCACAGTCACCAGGTCCAAGTGAGGCCCAGGTGGGAACCACCTTGATAGAAATGCGAACTCCTCTCACTGTAGCATTCCAGCTGTTTCTCTCTTTAAATCTCAGGCCGAATTCATAGGTTTTCAGGATGATTTGAAAGTTAGCTAGGTCATTTGGTGGGGACAGGTGACTTGGGGACCCTACTCTTCGGCTGTCTTGCCCCTCTGACAGGGACATATTTTTAGCAGTGTACAGTAAAGTCTGTTTATTAAAAGTTGGTATTAATTTGTGCAAACAAACTCTGTAGGCTTCAAGCAACTGTGAATCACACATATCCACACTGGCTAGAATATTTTGTTAACCTGAGTTTCTTTTTTTTTTTTTTTATTTATGATAGTCACAGAGAGATAGAGAGAGAGGCAGAGACACAGGCAGAGGGAGAAGCAGGCTCCATGCACCGGGAGCCCGACGTGGGACTCGACCCCGGGTCTCCAGGATCGCGCCCTGGGCCAAAGGCAGGCGCCAAACCGCTGCGCCACCCAGGGATCCCTAACCTGAGTTTCTAGATCATTTTCATTATGTGAGCGGTTTCTTTCCAAAACTAATTACCAAAGGAAGTAGGGCAATAGGACAAGAGAAATAGCCAAACAACATGAGAAAAAAGAAACAGACAAAAAAACGCTAAGCATTTTTCTCGGGATGAGAGAAATCCTGATAGTGTAAGCTTTTTTCACCCTGCCCTGAGATAAACCAATTCCCTGACTCAGATGTTTCAGGAGAGAACTGGGTTTCTGATCCAGTAAATCGTGACTGCCTCTGGCACTTGGTTCCCATAGCTGTGGATGTGGCCTCAGACAAGCTCGGTGGTTTCCAGGCTGCACCTGGAGGGCTCTGAACATGCACCTTAGGGGCAGTCTGGGATCCATACCCTACAGCTTTTAATTGATAAGTACACCAACTCGCATAAAACTTTGCTAGAAAGAAGTCAAATTGTGTGTTTTAAGAAGAATTGAAAATGGGCAGCCTGGGTGGCTCAGCCGTTTAGCACTGCCTTCTTCCCAGGGCGTGATCCTGGAGACCCAGGATGGAGTCCCACTTCGGGCTCCCTGCATGGAGCCTGCCTCTCCCTCTGCCTGTGTCTCTGTCTCTCTGCCTCTCTCTCTCTCTCTCTCTCTCTCTCTCCTCTCTCTCTCTCCCTCTCATGAATAAATAAATAAAATATATTTTTAACAAGTATATTGCAGGGCAGCCCCGGTGGCCCAGCGATTTAACGCTGCCTTCAGCCCAGTGTGGGATGCTGGAGATGCAGGATGGAGTCCCACGTCAGGCTCCCTGCATGGAGCCTGCTTCGCCCTCTGTCTCTGTCTCTGCCTCTCTCTCCATCTGTCTCGCTCTCTCAAAAAATAAATAAATAAATAAATAAATAAATAAATAAATAAATAATAAATAAGAAAATGTATATTGCAGCTATATTGGTATTTGCTATATTAATAAAGTGTGTTGTTTTTACATTTTATGGTGACTGGACCTAGCAAGTCTTTACATCAACAGCCATCACTTCTAGTCCTCACGACAGTGTTGCGCGACAGGCGGTATTATTTCCTTTTTATAGATGAAATTGATGACCTCGAGCACATGCGGTTCCTTCCCTTTCTTTTTTCTGTTCAGAATATACGAGCTATAAGTGAGTAAATTGCAAGAAACCCACTTCCGGGATCAACACCTCTACTTTCCTCACATGATTTTAATATTTTTCTCAATTCTGAACTCCTTATCTATCTTACTACTCCTTTTCAAATAACTTAGGATACATTTTCCCAGGACTTGTTCAGAGAACCAGTTCCCTAAGTATGAATCAGTGACCTGAAACAGACCCAGCATACAGAGATTCTCCTATTTATTCAACACCCATCCGTTTCCAAAAGAAGTCTATTTGGCCTTCTATATGGTACAGAGACAGGCTCCGTCCCCACCAGGTTTCAATCTATGTCCCAGAGGACTACCTGTAGTCTTAACGCTGATTTCTGAGGGCAAAACAAGCAAGTCCACAGTTCTCCTTCATACTTCCCCAGCGGACCCTTGGGTTCTCTCCACAGAGTTGAACTGTTACCGAGTCATTGATCGTGTAGGTCAGTCACAGAGCAGCATTGCCATCCAAAACAAAAAGGAGGAAAAAGGAGTTTGGAAGTAATTGGGTCTCACAAATCGTGCGGAGGGTACATTGAAACTGTGACAATGTTTCTTAGTGCACCTTTTCTCAGAGCCACATCTCTCCTGTTCTTGACTGAGGGACAGGAGAGTCTAGGTAGGGAGAAATAGGTAGGGGGCTACAGATTCAGGCTCACAAAGATCCTAAGGATGCTGAGATGTAAGGAAACCAGAAATAAAGAATCAAACGAGACCACCCTGTCCCAGGTATGGGTAGAGAGGGTCTTTTTTAGGACAGTCCTCTGTGCCCAACAAAGAATAACCAGACTCTAAAAAGAAGTAAACCATTAAAGAAGATGTTATCACTAGTCCTTACTCAAACCAAGACATCCCAAGAATGAGAAGGCCACAAGCTCCCTGATCAGTTCTAAATGAAAAACGGTCAGTGGAGGCCCATGTGGGCAACCCAGCCTGGGCCCCTCCCACTCCTGAGAGCTTTCTCGGTATCCTTGCTTAATAAACTCCTGTCGCTTTACTTACTCTTCTTTGTCCACCAGATTCATTCTTCGACTCCGTGAGACAAGAACCTGACTTTCTCACTTCATTCCGCCTGCTGCACTTCTCTTACCCAAGCTCCCTGGGAAATTACTTCATTGGCTTAATCCCATCTCACTCTCCTCCTGCCTCATATCCTTTGGATTCTTCACCACCAAAGGCCAACGAACCAAGAGATGCAGGGAGGGAGAGAAGACCCAGGTGATAGGGGGAACTAAGGCCAAAGAAATATAGATTAAAATTACATCTGCTTTTTTTAAAAAAAGATTTTGTTTATTTACTCATGAGAGACATACAGAGAGAGAGAGAGAGAGAGAGAAAGAAAGAGGGGCAGAGACAGAGACAAAGGGAGAAGCAGGCTCCCTGCGGGTAGCCCAATGTGGGACCCCATCCTAGGACCCCAGGATCATGCCCTGAGCCAAAGGCAGATGCTCAACCACTGAGCCACCCAGGCATCCCTACCATTACATTTCCTAACAAACTTGCAGTCCATAAACAAATACTTGAAACCGACAGAGTGGGACATTCTTCAAAGAATTCACAGCTGCCTGAATGTTAATGCTTTGCTAGAGGCCAAAGGCAACATTTGTTTGCTGATAGCCAGACCTCCAGGATCCTGTAAATCTTTCACGTGTGAAAATCCTTTTGGAAACTTCTTTTATCTCTAGAGTCCCCACCCCACACGGCAACTTTAAAGTTTATAACCAAGGCTCCTCATGATTCTGATGAAGCTCTTCAGGCCCAGGGGTCCTGTCCCCATACTTTAATAAAAACACCTTCTTGCATGGAAAATGTCTCAAGGATTCTCTCTTGACCACTGGCGCCTGGCCCACAGTACATCACAGGTACATCTCTGAGTTAATGGCATCGGCACATCAGGAAAGTACAGAAGATTTTTGCCTATCTTCTTGCATGACACATTCCGGAGGGGGACATTCCCATCTGTTCGATCTGGGTTTTTCTCTTCCTGGGATATATAGCTAGCTAGCTAGGTAGATGATAGAGTGATAGATCTACTGATAGATCGATCCCAGGAACATGAATAGATGTTTATATAAACAAACATATAAACATAAATCTATGTTTCCACTTAATATATTTATTATTCAATGTATTACTGATAATATAATAATTATTATCTATAAACAGAACTATAGATTTATATTTAAATATGCAAAATAAATATTTCTATATCTAATCTCTATACGTCCATATATAGATCTCCCTATAGAGATAGAGACAAAATGGTTAGAAATAGATGTGTGCAGAAAGAGAGAGAAATAGATATAGACCTATAAATATGCAGAGGATCTGCTTTCAAATTCTATCCAACGACCTCTCCTCACAGGCACAGGCAAACGCACACACACACATACTCAAGAGCCTTCTGGTATGTGGCCATGACAGGAAATAACACCCCTTGAGATGCCATCTCTTCTCCAACTTAAAGGTGCCAGCCGTTTCTCCAAAGAAGACCTACACAGAGCGAGCAAGCAAGCACATGAAAAACTGCTCCACGTCACTTTTCATCAGGGAGATAGAAATCAAAACCACAATGAGATACCACCTCACACCAGTGAGAATGGGGGAAATTAACAAGACGGGAAACAACAAATGTGGGAGAGGATGTGGAGAAAGTGGAACACTCTTGCATTGTTGGTGGGAATGTGAACTGGTGCAGCCACTCTGGAAAACAGTGTGGAGGTTCCTCAAAAAGCTGGAAATGGAGCTATACTACAACCCATCAATTGCACTGCTGGGTATTTACCCCAAAGACACAGATGTAGTACAATGACTGGACACTTGCACCCCAATGTTCACAACGGCAATGTTAATAGCCAAACTGTGGAAGGAGCCTTGATGTCCTTCAACAGATGAATGGATAAAGAAGATGTGGTCTGGGGATCCCTGGGTGGCGCAGCGGTTTGGCGCCTGCCTTTGGCCCAGGGCAGGATCCTGGAGACCCGGGATCGAATCCCACATCGGGCTCCCGGTGCATGGAGCCTGCTTCTCCCTCTGCCTATGTCTCTGCCTCTCTCTCTGTGGGTGTGTGTGACTATCATAAATAAAAATTTTTAAAAATTTTTAAAAAATTTAAAAAAAAGAAGATGTGGTCTATATATACAATGTATTATTATTTAGCCATCTGCAAGGATGAATACCTACCATTTTCATGGACATGGAACTGGAGGGTATTATGCTGAATAAAATAAGCCACGTGGAGAAAGAATTATCATACGGTTTCACTCTTATGTCGAATGTAAGAAACAGTGAAGAGGATCATAAGGGAGGGGAGGGAAACTGAGTGGAGAAAATTGAGAGAGGCAGTGTTGTCCCCAAGATTGCTAATCCGAGAAACCACCGAGGAGCCGACACCAATGCAAACACACGAGGGTTTATTTACAAGCTCGAGCTTGGGTCCAAGTGTACCCGACACAGCGGAGCAGGGACTTGGACCCCGAGACTAAGAGGCGTAGCAGCTTTATAGGGGCCAGTGGCCCATGGGATACGCAGAAAGTTGCACAGTCATGTTGGTCCACACACAAGTGGCCGATTGAATTACATCTTACCCTATAGTATCCATTTGAGCTGGCCTATTACTTTGCTCAGAATTGGCGCACAGTTTTGGTGGGCACAAAGCAGGGTTACATGGTTATGAGCTGATTTCCGATTAGGGTGTGCCCAGCGGCTTGCCTAGGGTGGGGCAGTGCCTTAAGCAATAAGCAGATTATGTGGGGGTCATACAGCAGGTGGCAGGTGTAGCACAAAATGGAATCAGTACTGCTCTGCTTGTCCAGGGGTAGGGGATTTTTGTTAAATTTCCTGGGTCTCACAGAAGATAAACTACGAGAGACTCCTAACTCAGGGAAACAAAGGATTGCGGAAGGGGAGGTGGGTGGGAGGATAGTGTAACTGGGGGACGGACATTAAGGAGGGCAAGTGATGTGATGAACACTGGGTATTATACTACATGTTGACAAATTGAATTTAAATTAAAATTTTTTTTAAATTTAAATTTAAATTTAAAAAAGGTACTGGACGGCTCAGCCGTCCTCAGCAATTCATTTATGAAATGACCTTCATTAGATCATAAAAAGTTACGAATGTGAATGGAAAATGACCTGAAACTCCTTCCCAGTTCAAATAATTAAGTATTCTGAGAAGCAAATCAAAGTTCCAGAATGGAAAAATGCAAAAAACGAGGGAGAGGGAGAAAGAGAAATTAATTCACTTTTTGTGACATTTATTAGTGATGGTCCAATAATGACAAATCTGTGATTGTCATTAAAGCAAAGAGTTAATGAACGGTATGGAGACCGATCCCCTCAACTAACAGATAAGGAAACCGAGAAGACACGAGAAGTAATGCACACTGCTCAGGGTCACACGGGTGGCAAGGCGCAAAGCCAAGACTCGATTCTGGTCCAGAGTTCTTTAAACGACCACAACACGTTAACGTCACAGCTTCAGGCTCATCTAGAATTAGAGTCACTTTAGCTCAATAAAACATTCAACCAAAGTAGTCTTTCTTCTGCCAGATAGTTACATTTCATGAAGCACCCTAAAAGGGATTCGAATTAGGTCTCCATGTGCGCCATCAGAATACTGCCTGATGAATTAATTAAACAAAGGTATTCCCCGAAAAAAACCTCAGCCGTGAGACCTTGCCTACCCTTTCACTTTCCAAGTCTTCATGCTTCTATATCTAATTGCCTATATTTTCAGAGAAGCCAACCTTACTCAGATTAAGTTTGTCCAAGCCGAGAACTAAGTGCCAGGTTTAATATTTTTAAAACTCAATTTAAAAATAGTTAAACAGAGAATTTCAAATGGCAAACACTGATATTTACATCATCTACTCTTATAACTAACAGAAGGGGTAATCCTGAAACCTAGATGCAGTCGTACCTTTATATGAAAGTATAAAAGCAGAAAGAGTAACCCAAAATTGTCTATTTCACAAATGCCTATCTAAACTAGTTATGTTCGGGATCCCTGGGTGGCGCAGCGGTTTGGCGCCTGCCTTTGGCCCAGGGCGCGATCCTGGAGACCCGGGATCGAATCCCACGTCGGGCTCCCGGTGCATGGAGCCTGCTTCTCCCTCTGCCTGTGTCTCTGCCTCTCTCTCTCTCTCTCTGTGACTATCATAAATAAATAAAAATTTAAAAAAAAATAAATAAATAAACTAGTTATGTTCAATGGTGTCTGTCTTGATGCAACAATCTCTAGGAAGACCTTCTTCAGACCTAGCTCTACCACCAATAAGCGTGTGAACTTGGACAATCCAATCCTCCAGAACTCTCAGTTTCTTTCCTGTGCTTCAGAGGAGAGGACCAGAGCTGATGATCCCTCAGTTCCCTCTCAGACCTGAAATGCTGCTGTGGGGTCCTAAACACTCTATACTGAGCACAAAAAGACGGGGGATCTTATATATACTCAAATGCTAAACTATAAAACTAACTCTGAGCATAGATCCTGAGTATTTTAGGGTTCTCTCCTATGGCGATAGAAAATCCCCAAATCTATATCCCTTTCTATCACAAGCGGTGGGTATATGGGTCCAAGCCACTAGAAATAATAAATATGTGTGTCAGAACAGCCATCTGCCCTCATGCTCACTGCTTTTCAAAGCAAAGCAAAGCCCTCAAAGAACTCCATTATTATTTTCTGAGGGTACCGGTTAACATGTAGAATCCTAACCTGCCCCTTCCTTTAACCTAAAAAAAATTAAAATGTTGGCTGGCCATATTAACAAGCTCTCCAGGTTATTCTCTTGCACACTAACATTTGAGAACCACTGGCTAGGCACCAAGGAGAAGTGATTTACCTTAAAATAGCAAAATTTGAAATCCCATGTCCTTTCCTATTTTCAGATCATAATAAATAAAGAAATGAAACAGTGAAGAGAGAGGGAAGGAGGCAAAGATAGGGATGGGGACAGAAACAAAGTGCCAGTCAAAAATGATATTTACATAAAGTTTGTCTTTCAAAAATTTAGGAACAGACAAGAGACTCCATACTCATGTAAATATGTTAAAGGCACACAGGTGTCAACTGAAAGAGCTCCTGTGGCCAGAGAGGAGACAATATAAGCAACAAAATAAGTAGTGTTGGATTATAACCCAAAGCATAAAATAAATATCCACGAATCTATACTAATATTAAAAATTGTAAAAGAAAGAAAGAGGGCCACCTGGGTGGCTCAGTCAGTTAAGCTTCTGCCTTAGGCTCAGATCATGATCCAGGTCCCAAGAAAGGCTCCTTGTTCAGCAGGGAACCTGCTCCTCCCTCTCCCTCTGCCCCTCTCACTCATGCTTTTTCTCTCCTCTCTCTCTCAAATAAATAAATAACATCTGTGAAAAAGAAACAAACAAACAAACACAGAAGAAAGAGAAATCTCCCATGTAGAAGAATTTCAAACAATTTGTGCAGACATTCCACCCTCAAGTGGATGAGCATAGCTCATCCACTCTTATGTGTGGAATACACATAGTAACTTCCTTCTACAAAATATGTTATGAAAAAGTTAAAATAAATAATAATAATAATAATAATAATAATAATCACTTTACTATGGAGAAAGCTGACAAACACTACCTCAGCAAGATGATCAGATCGATACCAAGACTGATAAATCATGTTGATAGTATCTATCCTTTATATGATATAATAAAGATGGCACTATATCTCTGTATATAATCCACAATCACAGTTCAATCATGAGATAAACGACAGACATGTCCCAACTGAGGGAGATTTTACAAAATACCCTACTTCTCAAGGTGTTCAACAACAACAAGGAAAGGCTGAAAAACTGTCACAATCCAGAGGAGCCTAAGAAAACATGAGGACAAGTGTAATGTGATGTGAGGGATGGGAACTTAGCAAAAACTAAGGAAATCTGAATAAAGTATGTATGGTCTTTGGTTAATGCAAATATTTTAATATTGATTCATTAGCTAATATTTGTACCGTACTAATATAAGATATCGATAATTGGAGACATCGAGTGCGAGTGCATGAGAATTCTCTGTACTGTCTTCTCAATTTCCCTGTAAATCTTTGGGTTTTTTTTCTAATAAATAAGATTTATTTTGAAAATTGACTTAAATGAATCAGGCTCCAAGTGTGAAGACACTTTAAGAATAGTTTAATTAATTTTTGCCTTATTCTTAAACAGTGCCTTCGATGGGAACAAAGTAAGAATTTTATATCAGAAGGAAAGAAAAACACTTAGAAACACGTATAATGCCTCCTCAACCTGAAAAGCAGGAAAGGATAATAAATAGCAAAAATCAGATAAAAATACTTCTTTTATATTAGACACCATATTGCAAGTGCATTTAAAATTAGCAATGCCTAACATTTATTTCCTTGACATTTGTCTTCCAAAGAGTTCACAGTGCTTCAGTGTCAGTTAAAAAATGATTCGTGTGAAATTTTTATTAAACCAGATTTACTGGGAAATTCCTGCCCAGATAATACTTTATTTTGATTTTATTCAGTTCCTTCCTAATCACTGAGCCTTTTAGTTAGAGCTTTCAACTATAGCAAATGCCTTAGAAGGCCAATTTTTAAGTTGCTATTATAATACCCTAATGGAATCATGTATCGTTTTCCTTCACTCAGATATGGCACACAGTAGGCCCCTGATAAAATACTGAATGAGTGAATGGATAAAATTGCTTTTTATCATTTCATTCAGCAATTTCATTCTTATCTTGGTCCATTTCATGTTCTAATGTTTATCAACATCAACTCAAGAAGGTTAGGGATCCAGTAATTTATTAAGTATTTGGTGCATACCTACTATGTGCACGGTGCTAGGAATACCAAGTTAACCAGACACAGATGCAGTGCCTATCTCCCTCCAGGCCATGCTGGTGGGAGAGACGGATACTAACCAAAAAGTGACAGAAAGACAACTAGACAAGATTATAGTAGCCAATACAAAGGTAAATATACAGCTTACTACAAGTACATATATAAGAAGGCTTAGTCTAACTGGGGCCTCAGAGAAGATAACCAGAAGAAGCAACATTTATTTTAAGACATAGAGAAAGGAGAAGGTAAGTGGTGGAAGGAGAATATTATGAGGAAAAGGAAGGTTTCTGCCTCTGAATTGTAGGGCTCTGGGCAAGTCCCTTGAGCTTAGGCTCTGAACCTTCTTCTTTCTCTGCAAAACTGTGACAGTAATAATGCCTGTGCCATAGAGCTCTAATGACTAAAGAGTTGGACTTTATTTGTACATTACCTAGGACGTTAGGAAGTACTTAATAAACATTTTCTGGTGGCCATAACAGCCTGGAGTCAGGCTTCCTGAGTTCGAATCCACTTAACTAGCTGTTTGACCTTGGACAAGATGTTTTCTTCCTATCCTTTAGTTGGCCCATCAAGATAACAGTACCTGCCCATATGGTTGTTGGAGGATCCCAGGAGTTCTTTTATGTGAAGCATGACACAATTCTTGGCACATAATATGTGCCATATGAATGTTAACTTATATTAGCAATAAAGAAATCCTACAACAGTCCAATGAGGTGTTCAGAAATTATTCTATAGCTTTTAAGGCAATTGAAATTCAAAAAGAACCTAAGTGCCTGTCCGTGTTTACTTAGCTAACCAGTTCCATTATCTGAAACCCAAACACACAATTTCTGATTCTAACCTCACTCCAAGAGGCCTCCTCAAGCCCGAGGAAAAATTGCCTTCTTGGAATCTCAGGGAAGAATCCTTCACATAATAATATGACCATTGGTAATAATGTCTCTCGGTTCTTTCCAAATCCATAAAGATGCATTTCCTGATGAGTGACTGAGCTCTGAAGAAAGAGATGAGAAACCCTCATCCCTCTGAATTACTTGTGTCAGAATATTTTAACCATAGTACCACGGATAGTAAATTATCCTGATTAACAGGAAATAGGTCTCAGATTGGAATCTGAGCAATCAGATGGGCAGAGAAAAAACGCTTTGACTCGCTCTTCATCTTTTAAAGACAAAGGAGAGCTTTTCTATGTACAAAGTCAGTGGTCAAGATAGCCTTAGGGAATAAGAGTCTGCAGCATCCAATCCCGCTGAACAGCCGGGAAGCCCACAATCCAGGTCTTCCTGATCCCAAATCCCTGGGCCTGTTCCCCAACACATGCTGCCAAGCTGAGGTCATTTGCAATTGCTCTCTTAGGAGCTCTGGGGAAGGAGGAAGGAGCTACATAGGATGGGATGGGACGCCCAGAGGCCGAGAAAATTAAGGCCATTCCACTTTAAGTAGCACACGTCCAGTCATCCCAGGCCCCTGGGAAGAAGAGCTGAAATTTACATTACTTCAGTCACAGCAAAAAAACAAAAATTTACAGCTTAATGTCCTAGAGAGCCCCACATTAGCATAAGAACTGAGCCCAGGCCAAGGGCAGGAAGCCCTTATTAGAATGAGAAAAGAGCTCAATGCCCTTGAAGGCCCCATTGCAAAATGTAAACAGAACTTGAGGAATTGCTCAAGCCCTTCTGGAGGTCCCCCAGACCAGCCCTTAAAACTAAGCTAAAACCAACCTCGGGGTCCAAGTCTCTGCTCCACTGTGTCGGGAATACTTGGACACAAGCTCGAGCTTGTAAATAAACCCTCCTGTGTTTGCATCAGTGTCGGCTTCTGGGTGGTTTCTTGGATTCACAATCTTGGGCACAACAGTCTGAGATAAAAAACAAAACCAAAAGAAGCTCGGACGCAGGCAGAGTGAAGGCAGGGTTCTGAGAGAAGCGGCGGAGACCCGGGGGCTTGGGGGCTCTTCTGTGGAAGCCCCTGCTGACTGGGGGGCGGGATGCTCAGCACCAGAGCCAGAGGACCAACCCGCATCACGCCCTCCAGCGCTGAGTATCAGATAGCAGCACAGCGCCGCCCGCTGGAGGCCAGAGGCGCTGACGCCCACGCCGCCTCTGACTCCACAGGTGCATCTCCCAGGCACATGCGCATCTGACAATCAGCCCCATGGCCCAACCCCAGACCCCGCACAGACCACTCGCTGACACCAAGTCGCCGGACCACGGAGGCTGCAGAGCTTCAGCTCTGCCTGGAAAGTAGGGTCTAGCTTCCTTTGTACTTTGGGCTTTATTTTCATTTATTTACTTTGATTCTTTTTTATTAATTGCTTTCTTTTAATTTTTTATCTCATTATTTTTTCCAGAAAAGAAGGAAGAAAAAGAAAAACCAAGAAAACAATAACAACTGCCCTCCCAAAAAAACCCCACCAGATTATTTCACCTGCTTGTTAAAAGACTCTAAATCCCAAAATAGGAAACACAATTAAAGTACCATGAAAGTAAAAATAAGAAATATATAAGGTACATACATAAAAAAAAACCAACTCCCTAACCCTATCTCTTACCCTTTTCCAAAACCGTACCCTGACCCTGACTCTGACCTAACCCCAACCATAACCCCTAACCAAACACTAACCCTAACACTACCCCAAACCCCTATCCTAATCCGAACCCTTGCCCTAACCCTAAACCTAGCCCTAACTTTAACCCTAACCCTAACCCCAACCCTAACTCACACCCTAACCCCTAACCCTAACTGCAAACCTAAGCCCAACCCTAACTCTAAGCATAACCCTAACCCTAACTCCTAACCTCCTGCCCTAATCCCTAAAGCCTAAACCCTAACCCTAACTCTAAACCTTGTCCCTAACCCTAACCCCTATGCCTAATCGCTAACCCCCATCCTAACTCCTAACCACTGACCCTTACAATTATCCCTCACCCTAACCTCTAATCCGTAACCATAGGCATAAACACTAACCCCTAACATCTAATGAAACCTAACCACCAACTGTCTCCCCTCCCCTGACCCTACCATTCATTCTACCCATTCACTTACCCTGTGGTTCTGAGGAGCCCCTTCTGATGTGGACGTGGCCCCCAACGGCGCCTCCAGAGTCCTCTAGGGGGTCCTGAGGAAGCCGGGCTCCTGTGAGTGCAGACGCGGCCTCACGTGTTCCTGAGTCATAGTCAGCGGGGTCCTGAGGACGCTGGGTCTCCTGTCACTGTGGACTAGGTCTCACATCCTCTGGAAGCCTCACAGCAGGTCCTCAGGAGGCCGGAGGCTCCTGTCAGCCAGGACATGGCCCCACGGCCCCCCGGAACCACACCATGGGTCCTGAGGAGGCTGTAGGCTCCTTTCAGCATAGACGCAGCCCCATATGTCCCAAAGCCAAAGTGCAGGTCCTGAGGAGGACGGGGGTCCTGTCAGTGTTGACGTGGCCCCACATTTTCCTCAAGCCTCACCATAAGACCTGAGGAGGCTGGGGGCTCCTGTCGGCATGGACGTGGCCCCAAATCTTCCCAAACCTTCACAGTGGGTCCTGAGGAGGTCGGAGACTCCTGTCAGTGTGGATGCAGCACCCACATCTTTCTTAGGCCTCACCGCAGGCCCTGACAAGGCTGGGGGTCTTCTGTCTGCATGGACGCATCCCCATTTTCCTGAAGTCTACACCGGGGGTCCTGAGGAAGTCAGCATCTGGTTGTGTGGATGTGGCCCCACGTCCTCCCAAAACGTCACCCTGTGTTCTGAGGAAGCCGGGGGTCCTGTCACCGTGGATGCGGCCCCCAGGTTCCAGAAGCCTCAACTTTTATCTGAGGGGCCTGGGAGCTCCTGCCAGAGTGGACGTGGCACCACATCTTCCTGAAGCCTCCCCGCGGTTCCTGAGGTGGCCCAGGGGCTCCTGTCTGCGTGGATGTTGGCCCACATCTTCCTGAAGCCTCACCGCGGGTCCTAAGGAGACCACGGTTCCTGTCAGCGTGATTTCCGCCCAATATCCCCCTGAAGACTCCCCGCGGGTCCTGAGGAGGCTGCAGCTCATCAGCGTGGACGCGTCCCCACATCGTCCTCAGGCCTCCCCAGCACAGGCGGGCTCCTGTTTGTGCAGGCGGATGAGACCTACTGTGCATGCGGGCTCCCTGTGCGGGACCTGGGCTCAGGCGCCCCCTGTGGGACGCTCAGGCGCTGCAGGAGGCCTTGCAGGAGGCGGCCTGCCTGCGCCGAGGCCGCACCTGCCTCCTTCCAGGCTCCAGCTGAGGCCTGTTAGCTTCGGAAACGTCTCACTGAAACGGAGCCCAACACCCGGCTTCCCCAGAAATACTTAAGGCCCCTGAGAAGAAGAGCTGAAATTTACATTACCTTTTAACTAGCAGGCCAAAATAATCTGCTGTTTCTTTGGGGGGGGGAGGGCAGTTGTTATTGGATTTCTTGGTTTTTCTTTTTCTTCCTTCTTTCTTTTCTGGAAAAAATAATGAGATGGAGAAATTCACCTCCATAAAATAACATGAGGTAGTACTCAGAGCCAGGAAGTGCATCAATACGCATATAGGATGTCTAACTAGAGTTAAAAACAATGATTATAAAGATAGCAGCTGGGCTGGAAAAAGAGCACAGAAGAAAACTAGAGAATCCCTTACCGTAGAAATAAAAGAACTAAAATCTAGTCAGGCCAACGTTAAAAATGCTATAACTGAGATGCAGTCCCAAGAAAGGTTATGGACCACAGAGGGAGACTGAGGGAACTCAGCCACTTATTAAAACAATAACATTCATATCATCGGAGACTCAGAAGAAAAGGGCGCAGAAGTTTTATTTGAACGAATTATGTAAACTTCTATAACCTGAGGAAGGACACAGACACTGAAATCGAGAGACAGAGAACTCCCAATAAATTCAACAGAAGCTGACCATCACCCAGGCACATCCGAGTCAAAGTCACAAAATACACAGACGAGAAAAGAATCCTGAAAGCAGTGGAGGTGGGGCTTTGGGGGGGGTAGTCCTTACCTACAAGGGAGGATGAATCAGTTTGCAGCAGATCTGTTCACAAACTTGGCAAGCCAGAAGGAAGTTGGAAGGAAATATTCAATATGCTGAATGGGAAAAGTATGCAGCCAAGAATCTTTCTTCTGGTTTTTTAAGAATAATCATCAAAACTTATTTAATCTCACAAGGAAGAAATTAAAAATTTCTGAACAAAAAATGCCATTTTCCTCAATCGTAATAGCAAAAATTTATTGTTTTTAATTTTTTTTTAAATTGGAGTTCAATTTGTAAGAATTCTTTCTTCAGCAAGGCTGTCATTCAGCATAGAAGGAGAGATAAAGACTTTCCCAGACAGGCAAAAAATAAAGGAGTTCATGACCACTAAACCAGTCCAGTAAGGAATTTTAAGAGGGACTCTTCTAGTGGGGGAAAAAAAGAGACCAAAAGCAACAAAGACTAGAAAGGACCAGAGAACGTCACCAAAAACACCAACTCTACTGGTAACACAAAGGCACTAAGTTTATATCTTTCAGTAATCACTCTGAATGCTGATAGACTAAATGCTCCAATCAAAAGATATAGGGTATCACAGTGGCTTGAAAAACATGATCCGGGATGCCTGGGTGGCTCAGGGGTTGAGCATCTGCTTTGGCTCGGGTCATGATCCCGGGGTCCCGGGGGATCAAGTCCCACATCAGGCTCCCTGAATGGAGCCTCATTTTCCCTCTGCCTATACCTCTGCCTCTCTGTGTCTCTCATGAATACATAAATAAAATCTTTACAAAAGAAAAAAGATAAAAAGATGAGAAAGGACCCAAATAAAATCACAAATGAGAAAAGAGAAATAACAACCAATACTAGAAAAAAAAAGAACTAACACTAGAGAAATACACATGATTATAAGAGAACATTATGAAAAATTATATGCCAGCAACCTACAACCTGGAAGAAATAGATCAATTCCTTCCTAGAAATATATAACATAGCAAAAATGGAAAAGGAAGAAATAAGAAACTTGAACAGACAGATAACCAGCAAAGAAATTGAATTAGCAATCAAAAATCTCCCAACAGGAGATGCTTAGATCAATAGAACAGAATGGAAAGCCGAAACAAGATACAAACCTATAACTCTATGATCGCTTAATCTTCAACAAAGCAGGAAAGAATATCCAATGGCAAAAAGACAGTCTCTTCAACAAACCCTAATCCTGACCCCAGGATAATAACAAATTGTGTTGGGAAAACCGGGCAGCCACATGCAGAAGAATGAAACTGGACCACTTTCTTACACCATGTATATAAAAAATAAATTCAAAATAGATTAAAGACCTAAATGTGAGACCTTTTCTCACAGAGAAAAGGAAAGCCCCTGCTGACTGGGGGGCGGGATGCTCAGCCCCAGAGCCAGAGGACCAACCCGCATCACGCCCTCCAGCGCTGAGTATCAGATAGCAGCACAGCGCCGCCCGCTGGAGGCCAGAGGCGCTGACGCCCACGCCGCCTCTGACTCCACAGGTGCATCTCCCAGGCACATGCGCATCTGACAATCAGCCCCATGGCCCATCCCCAGACCCCGCACAGACCACTCGCTGACAATGTGAGACCTTTTCTCACATTTAGAAAAGAAGAAAAAGAAGAAAAGATAAGCAGCAATGTCTTTGACATTGGCCATTGGATCTTCTTTCTAGATATGCCTCTGAGGCGAGGGAAACAAAAGCAAAAATACTATTGGGACTTCATCAAATTGAAAAGCATCCGCAAAGTGAAGGAAACAACCACAGCTAAAAGGCAACATACAAAATGAGAGGAGATATTTGTAAACAACACATCCAATAAAGAGTTAGTATCCAAAATATATAAAGCAAATATAAATCTCAGCAACCTAAAGACAAATTATCCAACTGCAGATGGGCAGAAGACATGAATGGACTTTGTCTTTGACAGGGCATCCAGATGGCCGCCATACACACGGAAAGACACTCAGCGTCACCCATCATCAGGGAAATGCAAACCAAAACCACAATGAGATGTCACCTGACAGCCGTCAGAATGGCTAAAATTAACAACACAAGAAACAACAGGTGTTGGTGAGGCTATGGAGAAGGGGGAGCCCCCTTACACTCCTGGTGGGCATGTGAACAGGTGCAGCCACTGTGGAAAACAGTGTGGAGGGTCCTCAAGAAGTTAAAAATAGAGCTACCCTACGATTCCAAAATTGCACAGCTAGGTATTTACCCCGAGGATACAAAAGTAGTTTAGTAGATTCGAAGAGGGACACGCAGCCCACTGTTTGTAGCAGCGTTATCAACAACAGCCAAACTGTGCATACAGCCCAGATGTCCATCGACAGATGAATGGGCAGAGACGATGTGGTAAATATACACACTACGACATCACTCGGTCATCAGAAGGGATGAAATGAAGCCATTTACAATGACGTGGGAGAAGTGGAAAGGACTTATGCTAAATGAACTCATTCAGTCAGAGAAAGACAGTTACCAAATACCATACAATTGCATTCACATGGGAATTTTAAGAAACCAAACAAAGGGGCGGAGGGGGTGGATGAGAGAAGCAAACCAAGAAACACACTCTTAACCACAGAGAATAAACTAATAAATACCAGAGGAAGGTGAGGGGGATGGGGAATCAGGGGATGGGGATAGTGGAGGGCACCTGTGACCAGTACCAGGCGTTGTATCCAAGGGTTGAATCACTATGTGGTAGACCTGAAACTATATCATACTGTGTTTACAAACAGGATTACAAGTAAAACTCTAAAATAATAATTGGTAGTATTGATGAAATATGTGCGCACAAGAGATAAAATCGAAAGGCAACTGAAAATCCACATAAAGAGTATTTAGAGCCACAAGTCCCCTCCTTAGCTCAGCTCAGGAGAAGCCTGCCATGTCTTTTCTGACCCCAGCAGAAGCCTGGATTTTGATGCTCTGGGGAGGCCACTGACTTGGTGGAGTCAGGCTATCTTTGAACCCAAAACCTCAATAGAGTGCATAAAACTAAACTGCCCAAGATACTACGAGTCCCAGTGCAGGCACATGCCAAGACCCAAACTCTAACCATACACAGACATAACCCTAACCCTACGCTTAAGCCTAATGTTAACCTAACCCTTGAACAAGACCTATCACTAATCAAAAACCAATCACAAACCCCAAGACTGAAACACATTCACTGAATCTTCCTGCCAACCCTCACCCTAACTCCTAACCCTAACCTTAACTTAATGTACTCAAATGCTATTCCTAATCAGATTCCTAATCTTTACCCTAACCCTAACCATCTAATACTAATGCTATCTCATACCCCAAACTGTACCCTAACCCGTACCCTAAAACTAACTCCTAAGCCACTCCCTAACCCTATCTCTTACCCTTTTCCAAAACCGTACCCTGACCCTGACCCTGACCTAAACCCAACCATAACCCCTAACTAAACACTAACCCTAACACTACCCCAAACCCCTATCCTAATCCGAACCCTTGCCCTAACCCTAAACCTAGCCCTAACTTTAACCCTAACCCCTAACCCTAACCCCAACCCTAACTCACACCCTAACCCCTAACCCTAACTGCAAACCTAAGCCCAACCCTAACTCTAACCATAACCCTAACCCCAACTCCTAACCTCCTGCCCTAATCCCTAAAGCCTAAACCCTAATCCTAACTCTAAACCCTGTCCCTAACCCTAAACCCTATGCCTAATCCCTAACCCCCATCCTAACTCCTAACCACTGACCCTTACAATTATCCCTCACCCTAACCTCTAATCCGTAACCATAGGCATAAACACTAACCCCTAACATCTAATGAAACCTAACCACCAACTGTCTCCCCTCCCCTGACCCTACCATTCATTCTACCCATTCACTTACCCTGTGGTTCTGAGGAGTCCCTTCTGATGTGGACGTGGCCCCCAACGGCGCCTCCAGAGTCCTCTAGGGGGTCCTGAGGAAGCCGGGCTCCTGTGAGTGCAGACGCGGCCCCAAGTGTTCCTGAGTCATAGTCAGTGGGGTCCTGAGGACACCGGGTCTCCTGTCACTGTGGACTAGGTCTCACATCCTCTGGAAGCCTCACAGCAGGTACTCAGGAGGCCGGAGGCTCCTGTCAGCCTGGACATGGCCCCATGTCCCCCCGGAAACTCACCGTGGGTCCTGAGGAGGCTGTAGACTCCTATCAGCATAGACGCAGCCCCATATGTCCCAAAGCCAAAGTGCAGGTCCTGAGGAGGACGGGGGTCCTGTCAGTGTTGACGTGGCCCCACATTTTCCTCAAGCCTCACCATAAGACCTGAGGAGGCTGGGGGCTCCTGTCAGCATGGACGTGGCCCCAAATCTTCCCAAACCTTCACGGTGGGTCCTGAGGAGGTCGGAGACTCCTGTCAGTGTGGATGCGGCACCCACATCTTTCTTAGGCCTCACCTCAGGCCCTGACAAGGCTGGGGGTCTTCTGTCCGCATGGACGCATTCCCATTTTCCCGAAGTCTACACCGGGGGTCCTGAGGAAGTCAACGTCTGGTTGTGTGGATGTGGCCCCACGTCCTCCCAAAACGTCACCCTGTGTTCTGAGGAAGCCGGGGGTCCTGTCACCGTGGATGTGGCCCCAGGTTCCAGAAGCCTCAACTTTTATCTGAGGGGCCTGGGAGCTCCTGCCAGAGTGGACGCGGCACCACATCTTCCTGAAGCCTCCCCGCGGTTCCTGAGGTGGCCCAGGGGCTCCTGTCTGCGTGGATGTTGGCCCACATCTTCCTGAAGCCTCACCGCGGGTCCTGAGGAGACCGGGGCTCCTGACAGCGTGAACGTGGCCCAATGTCCTCCTGAAGCCTCACTGCGGGTCCTGAGGAGGCTGCGGCTCATCAGCGTGGACGCGACCCCACCTCCTCCTCAGGCCTCCCCAGCACAGGCTGGCTCCTGTTAGTGCAAGCGGACGAGGCTTACTGCGCATGCGCGATCCTTGGGCAGGGTCTGGGGTAGGGCGCCCCCTGCGGGACGCTTAGGCACTGCAAGAGGCCGTGCAGGAGGCGGTGTCCCTGCGCCCGGGGCCACACCTGCCTCCTTCCAGGCTCCAGCTGAGGCCTGTGAGCTTCGGAAACGTCTCACTGAAACGGAGCCCAACACCCGGCTTTCTCAGAAATACTTAAGGACGATGAATTGGAGCCCACAGGACGCAAAATGAAATGTGGACCAGACTTTTACCACGTCCTACAAAACCCACTCAACCCTCTTCCACTGTGGGCGGGACCGCGGGCTGGTGCAGCCACCCTGGAAACAGTGTGGAGGCTCCTCAGGAAGTTACAAATAGAGCCGCCCTGCGACCAGCAGGTGCTCGGCCTGGAGCTCACTCCGAAGATACAGATGCAGTGAGACTCCGGGACAACTGCACCCCAATATCCACAGCAGGCGGGTCCACAGTAGCCACACCTTGAGAGGAGCCTCGGTGCCTTCAGACAGATGATGGATAAAGAGGATGGGAGATAGATGATGGTAATAGATGATAGATAGATGATAGGAATGTTACTCAGCTATCAAAGAGAAGGAAATCTTGCCATTTGCAATGATGTGGATAGAACTAGAGGGATCATGTTAAGTGAAATCAGTCAGTCAGGAAAGAAAATGACCGTATGGTGTCATTCATAGGTGAAATTAAAGAAGCAAAGCAGATGGACATCTGTGAAGGGAAGGAAAAACAAATAAGATGAAAACAGAGATGGAGGAAAAAGAGACTCAATCACAGGAAACAAACTGAGGGTCGCTGGAGGGGAGGGAAGTGGAGGGACAGGGTAACTGGTAGACGGGCATGAAGGAGGGCACGTGATGTCATGAGCACTGGTGTTATCTCCAACTGGTGAATCCCTGAAGTCTATCTCTGAAAGTATAATACACTATACTGTTAATTAATTGGGTTTAAATTAAATTAAGTTTAAAAAATCAGTTGACTGTATCAGAGTGCATTTTCTTCCAGGCTCTCTATTCTGCTCCTTCAGCAATGCCAGAACCACACCCCTGTGGGTTTGGTTTGTTTAAGTAGGCTCCATGCCTCGTCCACAGCCCAGCACAGGCCTAGTACTTATGACCCCAAGATCAAGACCAGGGGTGAGGTCAAGAGTCAGATGCTTAACCAACGGAGCCAGCCAGGGGCCCGAGAACCACACTGCTTTATCCTGTGTCTCTGTGACATCGTTTGAAATAAGAAAGTGCTGCGTCCAGCTCTGTCCTGCTTCTCCAACACTGATTTGCTGTCCAGGGTCATTTGTGGGGGCGGACAAATGTTAGGAGTGCTTTTTCTATTTCTAAAATCGGCCACCATGATTTTGATAGGAATGACATTGGAACTGCGGGTGGCTTCTGGAACTGTGGACATTTTAACAAGATGAAGGCTCCGACCCCACGAGCCCAGGATGTCCTCCCAAAGTCTTGTAATTTTCAGTGTACAAGTCTTGCAGTCCCTTGGTTCAGTCTAATTATTTTGTTTTTTGGATGCTCCTGATAAGGGAGTCATGTCCTGAATTTCCTTCCTGAGTGCTCATTGTCGGGACACAGCAAGGCTACTGATCTCTGTTCATTTTGTGTCCCACAACTTTAAGGAATTCACTCATTAGTTCTAACAGTTTTTGGTGGAGTCTGTCGGGTTTCCTGTTTCTAATACCACGTCTTCAGCAAATAGGGACAGTGTGATGTCCCCCTTCCAGGTGTGGAACCTTTTCTGTTTCCTGTCTGTTGACTACGATAGGACTTCCAGTGCTGAGAGGGGACTTCCTTGGCTTGTTCCTGCTCTTAGGGGAGACGATTTCAAGTTTTCACCCTTGAGGATGATGTCAGCTACGGGCCTTCCTACACGGCCTTTATTCTGTTGATATACGTTTCCTCAAAACCCACTATGCCGAAAAAAAATAAAAAAATAAAAAACCCACTATCCTTTTTTTTAAAATAATAAATTTATTTTTTATTGGTGTTCACTTTGCCAACATACAGAATAACACCCAGTGCTCATCCCATCAAGTGCCCCTCTCAGTGCCCGTCACCCATTCACCCCCCACCCCCCGCCGTCCTCCCCTTCCACCACCCCTAGTTCATTTCCCAGAGTTAGGAGTCTTTATGTTCTGTTTCCCTTTCTGATATTTCCCACACATTTCTTCTCCCTTCCCTTATATTCCCTTTTACTACCCACTATGCTTTTTATGTTGTATTTTGTCAAATGCTTTTTCTGCAACTCTTGAGAGGATCGTATGCCTTTGTCCTTTCTCTTGTTTCTGTTTTTAAGATTTTATTTATTTACCCATGAGAGTCATTTTGTTCCAGGTGAGGCCAGAAGGAGACCACAGGAACCAAGTCCAGGAAAGCCCCATATGGGAATCAGAGCCACCAGATCCAGGTGAGACCCAGGTGGGGACCACAGTCACAAGGTCCAGGTGAGGCCCAGGTGGCAACAAGATTCACCAAGTCCAGGTGAGACCCAGGTGGGGACCACAGTCACAAGGTCCAGGTGAGGAACAGGTAAGGACCAGATTCACCAGGTCCAAGTGAAGCCCGGGGGGGGGGACCAGAGTCAAAAGGTAAGGGTGAGGTCCAGAGGGGGACCAGAGTAACCAGTTTAGTTTGAGGCCCAGAGTGGGACCAGAGGTCCCCGGTCAAAGTGAGGCCCAGGTGTGGAATAGAGTATCCAGGTCCCAATGATGCCTACGTGAGGACCAGAGTCACTAGGGCCATGCAAGGCCCAATGGGGATCAGAATCACCAGGTCCTGGTGAGGCATAGAAGGAGACCACAGTCACCAGTATCAGGTGAGCCCCATGTGGGAATCAGAGCCACTATATCCAGCTGAGTCCCAGGTCCATGTGAGGCCCACGTGAGGACCAGAATCATCAGGTCGAATTGAGGCATAGCTGGGGACAAGAGTCACCAGGTCTAGGTGACGCCTAGGTGGGGACGAGATTCACCAGGTCTGAGTTAGGTCAAAGTGGGGACGAGAGTCACCAGGTCCAGGTGAGGCCAAACTGAGGACCAGAGTCACCAGATCCAGGTGAGGTCCATGTTGGAAAGAGAGTCACCAGGTCCAGGAGAGGTCCAGGTGGGGACCAGAGTCACCAGGTCCAGATGAGGCCCAGGTGAGGACCAGACTCACCAGGCACACGTGAGGCCCAGGTGGGGACCAGAATCACCAGGTATAGGGGAGGCCCTTGAAAGAACCAGAGTCAACAGTTCGAGGTGAGGCGCAGGTGGCAACCAGAGTCAGAAGGTCCAAATCAGGCCAAAGTGGGGTTCACAGTCACCAGGTCAGGGTGAGACCCAGAGGGGGACCAGAGTCACCTGGTCCAGGTGAGGCTCAGTTGTGGAACACAGTAACCGGGTCCCAATTATGCCCAGTTGAGGACCAGAGTTAACAGGGCCAGGTGAGGCCCAGATGGGGATCAGAGTCACCAGGTCCAAGTGAGGCCCAGGTGGGGACCACAGTCACCAGATCCAGGGTAGTCTCAGGTGCAGACCAGAATCACCAGGTCCAGGTGGGGCCCAGGTAAGGACCAGAGTTACCAGGTCGAGGTGAGTCCCAGGTGGGGAACACAATAACCATGTTCCAATGATGCCCACCTCAGAACCAGAGTCACCAGGTCCACTTGAGGACCAAGTGGGGACCAGATTCACCAGGTCCAGGGGAGGCCCAGGTGGACACCAGAGTTACCAGTTAAAGGTGAGTCTAGAAGGACAGCACGGTCACCAGGTCTAGGTGTGGTCCATGTGAGAACCAGATCACCAGGTACAGGTGAGGCCCAGGTGGGAACCAGAATCAGCAGGTCCAGGTAAGGCCAAGGTGGGGACCACAGTCACCAGGTCCAGGTGAGGTGCACGTGAGGACCAGAGTCACCAGGTCCAGGTGATACCCAGGAGGGGACCAGATTCACCAGGTCCAGGTAAGGCCCAGGTGGAACTCAGTCACCTGGTCTGGGTGAGACACAGGTGGGGACAAAAGTCATAAGACCAGTTGAGGCCCAGGTGGGAACATAGTTAACAGGTCCAGGTGAGGCCAAACAAAGTACCAGAGGCACAAGACCAGCTGAGGCCCAGTTGGGGACTGGAGTGACCAAGTATAGGTTAGGTTAGAAGGACACCACAGTCATAAAATCACAGCTAGTTGAAAACTGGCTTCTAGGGATGCTTCCTTGTGAGAGCTGAGCTCAGGGCAGGACCCGCCCACATCCTGACTACCTGTAGACATACCTCCTATCATCCTTAAGTGAGGTGCTGGAAGAGGTTGTGTGAAAAGGATGTGGAAGTGTCTGGCCTGTACTCACGTGAATCTGAATTCAATACAGGGATTTCCAACAGCCTTGTTCAATGAGAGTCGTGCTAGGTTCTATCTCCCCTGTAGGAGTGGCAAGCAAACATGTACCTGCAAGGCATTCACATTTCTGAGAGTTGAGCTTATGGCCTGTCCCTCCCACATCCTGACTGCCTGTACGGTTCGCTTCCACAGTATTTCGTTCTACGCAGAACAGGAGCAGAGAGAGAACCAAGTGACTTGCTTGTCACTTTCGCACCTCCCGGACAGCTTCATCCACAGCCTGCATACACCTTACACTGCTGCTACATTTTCACGGCCGTAAGAACGCAGCTAGTGGAAAGCTGCAATCGAGGCATGCTTCCTTTGAGATATGAGTTCAAGGCAGGACCCCACCGCATCATGCCTGCCTGTGGACGTAGCTGCCAACATCCTCATGTTAGGAGCAGGGAGAGGTTGTGAGAAATGCATGTGGAAGCACAGGGCTGTACTCACGTGTATGTGAGTTGAATACAGCGATTGCCAACGTCCTTGTTCAATTAGAGTGTAGCGAGTTTCAATCTCCCCTGTAGGAGTGGGAAGAAAACAACTGCCTCCCAGGCATACACACTTCTGAGAGTTGAGCTTATAGCCTGTCCCTCCCACATCCTGAGTGCCTGAACAGTTCGATTCCACAGTATTTCGTTCTACGCGGGAAAGGAGCAGAGAGAGAACAAAGTGACTGGCTTGTCGAATTCGCGCCTAGCAGACACCTGCCTCAAGGCATGCAACTCCTTTGGATTGAGCTCATGAATTCTACCTCCCACATGCTGAACGCCTGTACACTTCGAAGCCAAAGGATAGTTTGGATAACGGATGCAAGTTTTGTTCGAGACAAGTGTCTCTTAGCTCAATCCAGTGACTTCTGACGACTTCCTCCCTCAGATGGGTGGTACATACTAACTTCCAACCCTGAGTACCTAGTTGCAAGCTCTCTCTCAGGGGAACTTCCTTCTGTGAGATGAGCTGACTCGCGGTCCTTCCCACTTCCACACTGCCTGCACATGGAGTTACGAACATCCTCACGAGACATGTTTGTCAGAAGCTCATGGGACGCAAGGGGCAAGCTGCAGGCCTCAATGGTGCTCTACTCGGTGCAGTAGAGCGGTATTCACGCAACATCCTGACTTTCAATGCTGCTACGTTCTCACGGCCATAAGAACGCAGCTAGTGGAAAGCTGCATTCGGGGCATGCTTCCTTTTGAGAGTTGAGCTCAACAAAGGACCCTCCCGCCTCGAGCCTCCCACTGGATGGAGCTGCTAACATCCTCATGTCAGGTGCAGGGAGAGGTTGTGAGAAATGCATGTGGAAACGTCAGGCCTGTACTGACGGGAATGTGAGTTAAATACAGCGATTGCCAACGTCCTTGCTCAATTAGAGTGTAGCTAGGTTCTAACTCCCCTGTAGGAGTGGGTAGCAGACATCTGCCTCCCAGGCATACACACTCCTGAGAGTTGAGCTTATGGCCTGTCCCTCCCAAATCCTGCTTGCAGGTACACCTCGCTCCTAACAGGACTAGGCTCAATGCGTGACTGAAGTGTTGTGAGAGGTAAGTGGAAAGTCCCGGCCCACAAGACTAGTGCATCCAAGCTCAATCCAGCGATTTGCTAGTAATTCCTAGGTTAGCCAGGTGCTAAATCCTAAGTTCCATACGAGAGAAGCTAGCTGGACGCCTAGTCCAAAGGCAGCTTACTTCGAAAGCTGAGCTCACCCTCAGTCCCTCACAGATCCACACTGCCTGCAGAATGAGTTTCGAACATCTGCACCAGAGCCGTGTGTCAGAACTTGTGAGACGCAAGTGGGATAAAGCAAACGTGGATGGTGTCTCCAGCTGCAGTGGAGTGGTATTCTGGGTACCTCCTGACTTAGAACACTGCTATCTTCTCAGTGCTCTAAGAACGCAGCTAGTTGAAAGCTGGCTTCTAAGCATGCTTCCTTCTGCGAGCTGTGGTGACGGCAGGACCCTCCCACATCCTGCCTGCCCCTGGATGTAGGTCCCAACATCCTTATGTTAGGTGCCAGATGAGGTTGTGTGAAAAGCATGTAGAAGTGACAGGACTCTCCTCAAGTGTATCTGAGTTCGATACAGACATTGCAAACGTCCTTGTTCAGTGACAGTGTAGCTCGCTCCCAGCTCCCATCAATAAATGTGTAGCAGACATCTGCTTGCAAAGCATACACACTACCGAGAGTTGAGCTTATGGCCTCTCCCTCCAACATCCTGACTCCTGTACGGTTCGCTCGCACAGCATTTCGTTCTACGCGGGACAGGAGCAGAGAGAGAACCAACTGACTGGCTTGTCAATTTCGCGCCTAGCGGACAGCTGCCTCCAAGGCATGCACACTCCTTTGGGTTGAGCTTATGGCTTCAACCTCCCACATGCTGACCGCCTGTACCCTTGGCAGGGAAACGATTTCGTTGGATGCGGGATGCAAGTTTTGTGAGAGACAAGTGTGTCTTAGCTCAATCGAGTGACATCTGACTAATTCCTCCCTCAGATGGGTGGTACATACTAACTTCCAAACCTGAGTACCTAGTTGCAAGCTCTCTCTCAGGGGAACTTCCTTCTGTAAGATGAGGTGACGCAGTCCTTCCCACTTCCACACTGCCTGCACATGGAGTTACAAACATCCTCATTAGACATGTTTGTCAGAAGCTCATGGGACACATGTGGCAAGCTTCAGGCCTCAAAAGTGCTGTAACTAGGTGCAGTAGAGAGGTATTCACGCAACGTCCTGACTTCCAGTGCTGCTACATTCTCACGGCCATAAGAACGCAGCTAGTGGAAAGCTGCATTCGGGGCATGCTTCCTTTTGAGAGTTGAGCTCAACAAAGGACCCTCCCGCCTCGGGTCCCCCTGTGGGTGGAGCTGCTAACATCCTAATGTCAGGTGCAGGGAGACGTTGTGAGAAATGCCTGTGGAAGCGTCAGGCCTGTCCTCACGGCAATGTGAGTTGAATACAGCGATTGCCAACGTCCTGCTTCAATTAGAGTGTAGCTAGGTTCTAACTCCCCTGTATGAGTGGGGAGCAGACATCTGCCTCCCAGGCATACAGGCCCTGAGAGTTGAGCTTATAGCCTGTCCCTGCCACATCCCGCATGCAGGTACACCGCGCTCCTAACAGGCCTAGCCCTGATGCGTGACTGAAGTGTTGTGAGAGGTAAGTGGAAAGTCCCGGCCCACAAGACTAGTGCATTCAAGCTCAATCCAGCGATTACCTAGTAATTCCTGTGTGAGCCAGGTGTTACATCCTAAGTTCCATACGAGAGAAGCTAGATGAACACCTCGTCCAAAAGCAACTTACTTCGGAGAGTTGAGCTCACCATCAGTCCCTCACAGTTGCACACTGCCTGCAGAATCACTTTCCAACATCTGCAACAGAGCCGTTTGTCAGAGGCTTGTGAGACGCAAGTGGAATAAGCCGACCTGGAGGGTGTCTCCAGCTGCAGTGGAGTGGTATTCTGGGTACCTCCTGGCTTAGAGTACTGCTACGTTCTCAGTGCCCTAGGAACGCAGCTAGTTGAAAGCTGGCTTCTAGGCATGCTTCCTTGTGCGAGCTGAGGTCAGGGCAGGACCCTCCCGCATCCTAACTGCCCCGACAGATAGGTCTCAGCATCCCTATGTTAGGCGCCGGAAGCACGGTAGTGTGAAAAGCATGTGGAAGTGACAGGATTCTCCTCAAGTGTATCTGATCTCAATACAGACAATTGCAAACGTCCTTGTTCAATGAGAGTGTAGCTCGGTCCTAGCTCCATCAATTAGTGTCTGGCAGCATCTGCCTGCAAAGCGTACACACTTCGAGAGTTGAGCTTATGGCCTTTCGCTCCCACATCCTGATGCCTGTACGGTTCGCTTGCACAGCATTTCGTTCTACGCGGGACAGGAGCCGAGAGAGAACCAAGTGACTGGCTTGTCAATTTCGCGCCTAGCACGACAGCTGCCTCCAAGGCATGCACACTCCTTTGGGTTGAGCTTATGGCTTCAACCTCCCACATGCTGACCGCCTGTACCCTTTGCAGCCAAGGGATTTCGTTGGACACGGGATTCAAGCTTTGTGAGAGGCAAGTGTCTCTTAGCTCAATCCAGTGACTTCTGACGACTTCCTCCTCAGATGGGTGGTACATACTAACTTCCAACCCTGAGTACCTAGTTGCTAGCTCTCTCTCAGAAGAACTTTCTTCTGTGAGATGAGCTGACTTGCGGTCCTTCCCAGTTCCACACTGCCTGCACATGGAGTTACGAACATCCTCACCAGACATGTTTGTCAGAAGCTCATGGGACGCAAGGGGCAAGCTGCAGGCCTCAATGGTGCTGTCACTCGGTGCAGTAGAGCGGTATAAACGCAACGTCCTGACTTCCAGTGCTGCTGCGTTCTCACGGCCAGTAGAACGCAGCTAGTGGAAAGCTGCATTCGGGGCATGCTACCTTTGGAGAGTTGAGCTCAAAGAAGGACCCTCCCGCCTCGGGTGCCCTTGTGGGTGGAGCTGCCAACATCCTCATGTCAGGTGCAGAGAGACGTTGTGTGAAAAGCATGTGGAAGTGACAGGATTCTCCTCAAGTGTATCTGATCTCAATACAGACATTGCAAACGTCCTTGTTCAATGAGAGTGTAGCTCGGTCCTAGCTCCCACAAAGCGTCTAGCAGACATCTGCCTGCAAAGCATACACACTTCCGAGAGTTGAGCTTATGGACTGTCCCTCCCACATCCTGCCTGCAGGTACACCGCGCTCCTAACAGGCCTAGCCCCGATGCGTGACTGAAGTGTTGTGAGAGGTAAATGGAAAGTCCGGGCCAACAAGACTAGTGCCTCCTAGCTCAATCTAGCGATTTCCTAGTATTTCCTGTGTGAGCCAGGTGCTACATCCTAAGTGCCATACGAGAGAAGCTAGCTGAACGCCTTGTCCAAAAGCAACTTACTTCGGAGAGTTGAGCTCACCCTCAGTCCCTCACAGTTGCACACTGCCCGCAGAATGAGTTTCCAATATCTGCACCAGAGCCGTTTGTCACAGGCTTGTGAGACGCAAGTGGAATAAGCAGACCTGGATGGTGTCTCCAGCTGCAGTGGAGTGGTATTCTGGGTACCTCCTGGCTTAGAGTACTGCTACGTTCTCAGTGCCCTAGGAACGCAGCTAGTTGAAAGCTGGCTTCTAGGCATGCTTCCTTGTGCGAGCTGAGGTCAGGGCAGGACCCTCCCCCATCCTAACTGCCCCTACAGATAGGTCTCAGCATCCCTATGTTAGGCGCCGGAACACGTAGTGTGAAAAGCATGTGGAAGTGACAGGATTCTCCTCAAGTGTATCTGATCTCAATACAGACAATTGCAAACGTCCTTGTTCAATGAGAGTGTAGCTCGGTCCTAGCTTCCATCAATTAGTGTCTGGCAGGCATCTGCCTGCAAAGCGTACACACTTCTGAGAGTTGAGCTTATGGCCTTTCGCTCCCACATCCTGATGCCTGTACGGTTCGCTTGCACAGCATTTCGTTCTACGCGGGACAGGAGCCGAGAGAGAACCAAGTGACTGGCTTGTCAATTTCGCGCCTAGCACACAGCTGCCTCCAAGGCATGCACACTCCTTTGGGTTGAGCTTATGGCTTCAACCTCCCACATGCTGACCGCCTGTACCCTTTGCAGCCAAGGGATTTCGTTGGACACGGGATTCAAGCTTTGGGAGAGGCAAGTGTCTCTTAGCTCAATCCAGTGACTTCTGACGACTTCCTCCCTCAGATGGGTGGTACATACTAACTTCCAACCCTGAGGACCTAGTTGCTAGCTCTCTCTCAGAAGAACTTTCTTCTGTGAGATGAGCTGACTTGCGGTACTTCCCAGTTCCACACTGCCTGCACATGGAGTTACGAACATCCTCACCAGACATGTTTGTCAGAAGCTCATGGGACGCAAGGGGCAAGCTGCAGGCCTCAATGGTGCTGTCACTCGGTGCAGTAGAGCGGTATAAACGCAACGTCCTGACTTCCAGTGCTGCTGCGTTCTCACGGCCAGTAGAACGCAGCTAGTGGAAAGCTGCATTCGGGGCTTGCTACCTTTGGAGAGTTGAGCTCAAAGAAGGACCCTCCCGCCTCGGGTGCCCTTGTGGGTGGAGCTGCCAACATCCTCATGTCAGGTGCAGAGAGAGGTGTTGAGAAATGCGTGTGGAAGCGTCAGGCCTGTCCTCACGCAATCTGAGTTGAATACAGCGATTGCCAACGTCCTTGTTCAATTAGAGTGTAGCTAGGTTCTAACTCCCCTGTATGAGTGGGGAGCAGACATCTGCCTCCTAGGCATACACGCTCCTGAGAGTTGAGCTTATGGCCTGTCCCTCCCACATCCTGCCTGCAGGTACACCTCGCTCGTAACAGGCCTAGGTTCGATGCGTGACTGAAGTGTTGTGAGAGGTAAATGGAAAGTCCGGGCCAACAAGACTAGTGCCTCCTAGCTCAATCTAGCGATTTCCTAGTATTTCCTGTGTGAGCCAGGTGCTACATCCTAAGTGCCATACGAGAGAAGCTAGCTGAACGCCTTGTCCAAAAGCAACTTACTTCGGAGAGTTGAGCTCACCCTCAGTCCCTCACAGTTGCACACTGCCCGCAGAATGAGTTTCCAACATCTGCACCAGAGCCGTTTGTCAGAGGCTTGTGAGACACAAGTGGAATAAGCAGACCTGGATGGTGTCTCCAGCTGCAGTGGAGTGGTATTCTGGGTACCTCCTGGCTTAGAGTACTGCTACGTTCTCAGTGCCCTAAAAACGCAGCTAGTTGAAAGCTGGCTTCTAGGCATGCTTCCTTGTGCGAGCTGAGGTCAGGGCAGGACCCTCCTGCATCCTGACTGCCTGTAGACATAGTTCCCAGCATCCTTATGTTAGGCGCCGGAAGAGGTTGTGTGAAAAGCATGTGGAAGTGACAGGATTCTCCTCAAGTGTATCTGATCTCAATACAGACATTGCAAACGTCCTTGTTCAATGAGAGTGTAGCTCGGTCCTAGCTCCCACAAAGCGTCTAGCAGACATCTGCCTGCAAAGCATACACACTTCCGAGAGTTGAGCTTATGGACTGTCCCTCCCACATCCTGCCTGCAGGTACACCGCGCTCCTAACAGGCCTAGCCCCGATGCGTGACTGAAGTGTTGTGAGAGGTAAGTGGAAAGTCCCGGCACACAAGACTAGTGCATCCAAGCTCAATCTAGCGATTTCCTAGTATTTCCTGTGTGAGCCAGGTGCTACATCCTAAGTGCCATACGAGAGAAGCTAGCTGAACGCCTTGTCCAAAAGGAACTTGCTTCGGAGAGTTGATCTCACCCTCAGTCCCTCACAGTTGCACACTGCCTGCAGAATGAGTTTCGAACATCTGCACCTCAGCAGTTTGTCAGAGGCTTGTGAGACGCAAGTGGAATAAGCGGACTTGGATGGTGTCTCCAGCTGCAGTGGAGTGGTATTCTGGGTACCTCCTGGCTTAGAGTACTGCTGCGTTCTCAGTGCCCTAGGAACGCAGCTAGTTGAAAGCTGGCTTCTAGGCCTGCTTCCTTGTGCGAGCTGAGGTCAGGGCAGGACCCTCCCCCATCCTAACTGCCCCTACAGATAGGTCTCAGCATCCCTATGTTAGGCGCCGGAACACGTAGTGTGAAAAGCATGTGGAAGTGACAGGATTCTCCTCAAGTGTATCTGATCTCAATACAGACAATTGCAAACGTCCTTGTTCAATGAGAGTGTAGCTCGGTCCTAGCTTCCATCAATTAGTGTCTGGCAGGCATCTGCCTGCAAAGCGTACACACTTCTGAGAGATGAGCTTATGGCCTTTCGCTCCCACATCCTGATGCCTGTACGGTTCGCTTGCACAGCATTTCGTTCTACGCGGGACAGGAGCCGAGAGAGAACCAAGTGACTGGCTTGTCAATTTCGCGCCTAGCACACAGCTGCCTCCAAGGCATGCACACTCCTTTGGGTTGAGCTTATGGCTTCAACCTCCCACATGCTGACCGCCTGTACCCTTTGCAGCCAAGGGATTTCGTTGGACACGGGATTCAAGCTTTGGGAGAGGCAAGTGTCTCTTAGCTCAATCCAGTGACTTCTGACGACTTCCTCCCTCAGATGGGTGGTACATACTAACTTCCAACCCTGAGGACCTAGTTGCTAGCTCTCTCTCAGAAGAACTTTCTTCTGTGAGATGAGCTGACTTGCGGTACTTCCCAGTTCCACACTGCCTGCACATGGAGTTACGAACATCCTCACCAGACATGTTTGTCAGAAGCTCATGGGACACAAGGGGCAAGCTGCAGGCCTCAATGGTGCTGTCACTCGGTGCAGTAGAGCGGTATAAACGCAACGTCCTGACTTCCAGTGCTGCTGCGTTCTCACGGCCAGTAGAACGCAGCTAGTGGAAAGCTGCATTCGGGGCATGCTACCTTTGGAGAGTTGAGCTCAAAGAAGGACCCTCCCGCCTCGGGTGCCCTTGTGGGTGGAGCTGCCAACATCCTCATGTCAGGTGCAGAGAGAGGTGTTGAGAAATGCGTGTGGAAGCGTCAGGTCTGTCCTCACGCAATCTGAGTTGAATAGAGCGTTTGCCAACGTCCTTGTTCAATTAGAGTGTAGCTAGGATCTAACTCCCCTGTATGAGTGGGGAGCAGACATCTGCCTCCCAGGCATACATGCTCCTGAGAGTTGAGCTTATGGCCTGTCCCTCCCACATCCTGCCTGCAGGTACACCTCGCTCCTAACAGGCCTAGGTTCGATGCGTGACTGAAGTGTTGTGAGAGGTAAATGGAAAGTCCGGGCCAACAAGACTAGTGCCTCCTAGCTCAATCTAGCGATTTCCTAGTATTTCCTGTGTGAGCCAGGTGCTACATCCTAAGTGCCATACGAGAGAAGCTAGCTGAACGCCTTGTCCAAAAGCAACTTACTTCGGAGAGTTGAGCTCACCCTCAGTCCCTCACAGTTGCACACTGCCAGCAGAATGAGTTTCCAACATCTGCACCAGAGCCGTTTGTCAGAGGCTTGTGAGACACAAGTGGAATAAGCAGACCTGGATGGTGTCTCCAGCTGCAGTGGAGTGGTATTCTGGGTACCTCCTGGCTTAGAGTACTGCTACGTTCTCAGTGCCCTAAAAACGCAGCTAGTTGAAAGCTGGCTTCTAGGCATGCTTCCTTGTGCGAGCTGAGGTCAGGGCAGGACCCTCCTGCATCCTGACTGCCTGTAGACATAGTTCCCAGCATCCTTATGTTAGGCGCCGGAAGAGGTTGTGTGAAAAGCATGTGGAAGTGACAGGATTCTCCTCAAGTGTATCTGATCTCAATACAGACATTGCAAACGTCCTTGTTCAATGAGAGTGTAGCTCGGTCCTAGCTCCCACAAAGCGTCTAGCAGACATCTGCCTGCAAAGCATACACACTTCCGAGAGTTGAGCTTATGGACTGTCCCTCCCACATCCTGCCTGCAGGTACACCGCGCTCCTAACAGGCCTAGCCCCGATGCGTGACTGAAGTGTTGTGAGAGGTAAGTGGAAAGTCCCGGCACACAAGACTAGTGCATCCAAGCTCAATCTAGCGATTTCCTAGTATTTCCTGTGTGAGCCAGGTGCTACATCCTAAGTGCCATACGAGAGAAGCTAGCTGAACGCCTTGTCCAAAAGCAACTTCTTCGGAGAGTTGAGCTCACCCTCAGTCCCTCACAGTTGCACACTGCCTGCAGAATGAGTTTCGAACATCTGCACCTCAGCAGTTTGTCAGAGGCTTGTGAGACGCAAGTGGAATAAGCGACTTGGATGGTGTCTCCAGCTGCAGTGGAGTGGTATTCTGGGTACCTCCTGGCTTAGAGTACTGCTACGTTCTCAGTGCCCTAGGAACGCAGCTAGTTGAAAGCTGGCTTCTAGGCATGCTTCCTTGTGCGAGCTGAGGTCAGGGCAGGACCCTCCCTGCATCCTGACTGCCCTGTAGACATAGTTCCAGCATCCTTATGTTAGGCGCCGGAAGACGGTTGTGTGAAAAAGCATGTGGAAGTGACAGGATTCTCCTCAAGTGTATCTGATCTCAATACAGACATTGCAAACGTCCTTGTTCAATGAGAGTGTAGCTCGGTCCTAGCTCCCACAAAGCGTCTAGCAGAATCTGCCTGCAAAGCATACACACTTCCGAGAGTTGAGCTTATGGACTGTCCCTCCCACATCCTGCCTGCAGGTACACCGCGCTCCTAACAGGCCTAGCCCGATGCGTGACTGAAGTGTTTGTGAGAGGTAAGTGGAAAGTCCCGGCACACAAGACTAGTGCATCCAAGCTACATCTAGCGATTTCCTAGTATTTCCTGTGTGAGCCAGGTGCTACATCCTAAGTGCATACGAGAGAAGCTAGCTGAACGCCTTGTCCAAAAGGAAACTTGCTTCGGAGAGTTGATCTCACCCTTCAGTCCCTCACAGTTGCACACTGCCTGCAGCAAGAGTTTCGAACATCTGCACCTCAGCAGTTTGTCAGAGGCTTGTGAGCGCAAGTGGAATAAGCGGGACTTGGATGGTGTCTCAGCTGCAGTGGAGTGGTATTCTGGGTACCTCCTGGCTTAGAGTACTGCTGCGTTCTCAGTGCCCTAGGAACGCAGCTAGTGGAAAGCTGCATTCGGGGCTTGCTTACCTTTGGAGAGTTGAGCTCAAAGAAGGACCCTCCCGCCTCGGGTGCCCTTGTGAGTGGAGCTGCCAACATCCTCATGTCAGGTGCAGAGAGAGGTGTTGAGAAATGCGTGTGGAAGCGTCTGGCCTGTCCTCACGCAATCTGAGTTGAATACAGCGATTGCCAACGTCCTTGTTCAATTAGAGTGTAGCTAGGTACTAACTCCCCTGTATGAGTGGGGAGCAGACATCTGCCTCCTAGGCATACACGCTCCTGAGAGTTGAGCTTATGGCCTGTCCCTCCCACATACTGCCTGCAGGTACACCGCGCTCCTAACAGGCCTAGGCCCCGATGCGTGACTGAAGTGTTGTGAGAGGTAAATGGAAATTCCGGGCCAACAAGACTAGTGCCTCCTAGCTCAATCTAGCGATTTCCTAGTATTTCCTGTGTGAGCCAGGTGCTACATCCTAAGTGCCATACGAGAGAAGCTAGCTGAACACCTTGTCCAAAAGGAACTTACTTCGGAGAGTTGAGCTCACCTCAGTCCCTCACAGTTGCACACTGCCCTGCAGAATGAGTTTCCAACATCTGCACCAGAGCCGTTTGTCAGAGGCTTGTGAGACACAAGTGGAATAAGCAGACCTGGATGGTGTCTCCAGCTGCAGTGGAGTGGTATTCTGAGTACCTCCTGGCTTAGAGTACTGCTACGTTCTCAGTGCCCTAAAAACGCAGCTAGTTGAAAGCTGGCTTCTAGGCATGCTTCCTTGTGCGAGCTGAGGTCAGGGCAGGACCCTCCTGCATCCTGACTGCCTGTAGACATAGGTCCCAGCATCCTTATTTTAGGCGCCGGAAGAGGTTTTGTGAAAAGCATGTCCAAGTGACAGGATTCTCCTCAAGTGTATCTGATCTCAATACAGACATTGCAAACGTCCTTGTTCAATGAGAGTGTAGCTCGGTCCTAGCTCCCATCAAAGTGTCTAGCAGACATCTGCCTGCAAAGCATACACAATTCCGAGAGTTGAGCTTCCGGACTGTCCCTCCCACATCCTGCATGCAGGTAAACGGCGCTCCTAACAGGCCTAGCCCCGATGCGTGACTGAAGTGTTGTGAGAGGTAAGTGGAAAGTCCCGGCCCACAAGACTAGTGCATCCTAGCTCAATCTAGCCATTTCCTAGTATTTCGTGTGTGAGCCAGGTGCTACATCCTAAGTGCCATACGAGAGAAGCTAGCTGAACGCCTTGTCCAAAAGCAACTTACTTCGGAGAGTTGAGCTCACCCTCAGTCCCTCACAGTTGCACACTGTCCGCAGAATGAGTTTCCAACATCTGCACCAGAGCCGTTTGTCAGAGGCTTGTGAGACACAAGTGGAATAAGCAGACCTGGATGGTGTCTCCAGCTGCAGTGGAGTGGTATTCTGAGTACCTCCTGGCTTAGAGTACTGCTACGTTCTCAGTGCCCTAAAAACGCAGCTAGTTGAAAGCTGGCTTCTAGGCATGCTTCCTTGTGTGAGGTGAGGTCAGGCAGGACCCTCCAGCATCCTGACTGCCCTTAGACATAGGTCCCAGCATCCTTATGTTAGGCGCCGGAAGAGGTTGTGTGAAAAGCATGTGGAAGTGACAGGATTCTCCTCAAGTGTATCTGATCTCAATACAGACATTGCAAACGTCCTTGTTCAATGAGAGTGTAGCTCGGTCCTAGCTCCCACAAAGCGTCTAGCAGACATCTGCCTGCAAAGCATACACACTTCCGAGAGTTGAGCTTATGGACTGTCCCTCCCACATCCTGCCTGCAGGTACACCGCGCTCCTAACAGGCCTAGCCCGATGCGTGACTGAAGTGTTGTGAGAGGTAAGTGGAAAGTCCCGGCACACAAGACTAGTGCCTCCAAGCTCAATCTAGCGATTTCCTAGTATTTCCTGTGTGAGCCAGGTGCTACATCCTAAGTGCCATACGAGAGAAGCTAGCTGAACGCCTTGTCCAAAAGCAACTTACTTCGGAGAGTTGAGCTCACCCTCAGTCCCTCACAGTTGCACACTGCCCACAGAATGAGTTTCCAACATCTGCACCAGAGCCGTTTGTCAGAGGCTTGTGAGACACAAGTGGAATAAGCAGACCTGGATGGTGTCTCCAGCTGCAGTGGAGTGGTATTCTGAGTACCTCCTGGCTTAGAGTACTGCTACGTTCTCAGTGCCCTAAAAACGCAGCTAGTTGAAAGCTGGCTTCTAGGCATGCTTCCTTGTGCGAGCTGAGGTCAGGGCAGGACCCTCCTGCATCCTGACTGCCTGTAGACATAGTTCCCAGCATCCTTATGTTAGGCGCCGGAAGAGGTTGTGTGAAAAGCATGTGGAAGTGACAGGATTCTCCTCAAGTGTATCTGATCTCAATACAGACATTGCAAACGTCCTTGTTCAATGAGAGTGTAGCTCGGTCCTAGCTCCCACAAAGCGTCTAGCAGACATCTGCCTGCAAAGCATACACACTTCCGAGAGTTGAGCTTATGGACTGTCCCTCCCACATCCTGCCTGCAGGTACACCGCGCTCCTAATAGGCCTAGCCACAATGCGTGACTGAAGTGTTGTGAGAGGTAAGTGGAAAGTCCCGGCCCACAAGACTAGTGCCTCCAAGCTCAATCTAGCGGTTTCCTAGTATTTCATGTGTGAGCCAGGTGCTACATCCTAAGTGCCATAGGAGAGAAGCTAGCTGAACGCCTTGTCCGAAAGCAACTTACTTCGGAGAGTTGAGCTCACCCTCAGTCCCTCACAGTTGCACACTGCCTGCAGAAAGAGTTTCTAACATCTGCACCAGAGACGTTTGTCAGAGGCTTGTGAGACGCAAGTGGAAAAAGCAGACCTGGCGGGTGTCTCCAGCTGCAAGTGGAGCAGTATTCTGCGTAAGTCCTGGCTAGAAGGCTGTTACTTTCTCAGTGCCCTAGGAACGCAGCTAGTTGACACCTGGCTTGTAGGCATGTTTCCTTGTGCGAGCTGAGGTGAGGGCAAGACCCTCCCGCATCCTGACTGCCCGTAGACATAGGTCCCAGCATCATTATGTTAGGTGCCGGAAGAGGTTGTGTGAAAAGCATATGGAAGTGACAGGACTATCCTCAAGTGTACCTGATCTCAATACAGACATTGCAAACGTCCTTGTTCAATGCGAGTGTAGCTCGGTCCCAGCTCCCATCAATAAGTGTCTAGCAGCCATCTGCCTGCAAAGCGTACGCACATCCAAGAGTTGAGCTTATGGCCTATCGCTCCCACATCCTGACAGCCTGTACGGTTCGCTTGCACAGCATTTCGTTCTACGCGGGACATGAGCAGAGAGAGAACGAAGTGACTGGCTTGTCAATATCGCGCCTAGCGGACAGCTGCCTCGACGGCATGCACACTCCTTTGGGTTGAGCTTATGGCTTCCACCTCCCACATGCTGATCGCCTGTACCCTTTGCAGCCAAGGGATTTCGTTGGACACGGGATTCAAGCTTTGTGAGAGGCAAGTGTCTCTGAGCTCAATCCAGTGATTTATGACAACTTCCTACCTCAGATGGGTGGTACATACTAACTTCCAACCCTGAGTACCTAGTTGCAAGCTCTCTCTCAGGGGAACTTTCTTCTGTGAGATGAGCTGACTTGCGGTCCTTCCCAGTTCCACACTGCCTGCACATGGAGTTACGAACATCCTCACTAGACATGTTTGTCAGAAGCTCATGGGACGCAAGGGGCAAGCTGCAGGCCTCAATGGTGCTGTCCCTCGGTGCAGTAGAGCGGTATTCACGCAACGTCCTGACTTCCAGTGCTGCTACGTTCTCACGGCCATAAGAACGCAGCTAGTGGAAAGCTGCATTCGGGGCTTGCTACCTTTGGAGAGTTGAGCTCAAAAAAGGACCCTCCCGCCTCGGGTGCCCTTGTGAGTGGAGCTGCCAACATCCTCATGTCAGGTGCAGAGAGAGGTGTTGAGAAATGCGTGTGGAAGCGTCTGGCCTGTCCTCACGCAATCTGAGTTGAATACAGCGATTGCCAACGTCCTTGTTCAATTAGAGTGTAGCTAGGTACTAACTCCCGTGTATGAGTGGGGAGCCGACATCTGCCTCCTAGGCATACACGCTCCTGAGAGTTGAGCTTATGGCCTGTCCCTCCCACATACTGCCTGCAGGTACACCGCGCTCCTAACAGGCCTAGCCCCGATGCGTGACTGAAGTGTTGTGAGAGGTAAATGGAAATTCCGGGCCAACAAGACTAGTGCCTCCTAGCTCAATCTAGCGATTTCCTAGTATTTCCTGTGTGAGCCAGGTGCTACATCCTAAGTGCCATACGAGAGAAGCTAGCTGAACACCTTGTACAAAAGGAACTTACTTCGGAGAGTTGAGCTCAACCTCAGTCCCTCACAGTTGCACACTGCCCACAGAATGAGTTTCCAACATCTGCACCAGAGCCGTTTGTCAGAGGCTTGTGAGACACAAGTGGAATAAGCAGACTTGGATGGTGTCTCCAGCTGCAGTGGAGTGGTATTCTGAATACCTACTGGCTTAGAGTACTGCTACGTTCTCAGTGCCCTAAAAACGCAGCTAGTTGAAAGTTGGCTTCTAGGCATGCTTCCTTGTGCGAGCTGAGGTCAGGCCAGGACCCTCCTGCATCCTGACTGCCTGTAGACATAGTTCCCAGCATCCTTATGTTAGGCGCCAGAAGAGGTTGTGTGAAAAGCATGTGGAAGTGACAGGATTCTCCTCAAGTGTATCTGATCTCAATACAGACATTGCAAACGTCCTTGTTCAATGAGAGTGTAGCTCGATCCTAGCTCCCACATATTGTCCAGCAGACATCTGCCTGCAAAGCATACACCCTTCCGAGAGTTGAGCTTATGGACTGTCCCTCCCACATCCTGCCTGCAGGTACACCGCGCTCCTAACAGGCCTAGCCCCGATGCGTGACTGAAGTGTTGTGAGAGGTAAATGGAAAGTCCCGGCACACAAGACTAGTGCCTCCTAGCTCAATCTAGCGATTTCCTAGTATTTCCTGTGTGAGCCAGGTGCTACATCCTAAGTGCCATACGAGAGAAGCTAGCTGAACACCTTGTCCAAAAGCAACTTACTTCGGAGAGTTGAGCTCAACCTCAGTCCCTCACAGTTGCACACTGCCCACAGAATGAGTTTCCAACATCTGCACCAGAGCCGTTTGTCAGAGGCTTGTGAGACACAAGTGGAATAAGCAGACCTGGATGGTGTCTCCAGCTGCAGTGGAGTGGTATTCTGAATACCTCCTGGCTTAGAGTACTGCTACGTTCTCAGTGCCCTAAAAACGCAGCTAGTTGAAAGTTGGCTTCTAGGCATGCTTCCTTGTGCGAGCTGAGGTCAGGCCAGGACCCTCCTGCATCCTGACTGCCTGTAGACATAGTTCCCAGCATCCTTATGTTAGGCGCCGGAAGAGGTTGTGTGAAAAGCATGTGGAAGTGACAGGATTCTCCTCAAGTGTATCTGATCTCAATACAGACATTGCAAACGTCCTTGTTCAATGAGAGTGTAGCTCGGTCCTAGCTCCCACAAAGCGTCTAGCAGACATCTGCCTGCAAAGCATACACCCTTCCGAGAGTTGAGCTTATGGACTGTCCCTCCCACATCCTGCCTGCAGGTACACCGCGCTCCTAATAGGCCTAGCCACGATGCGTGACTGAAGTGTTGTGAGAGGTAAGTGGAAAGTCCCGGCCCACAAGACTAGTGCCTCCAAGCTCAATCTAGCGGTTTCCTAGTATTTCATGTGTGAGCCAGGTGCTACATCCTAAGTGCCATAGGAGAGAAGCTAGCTGAACGCCTTGTCCAAAAGCAACTTACTTCGGAGAGTTGAGCTCACCCTCAGTCCCTCACAGTTGCACACTGCCTGCAGAAAGAGTTTCTAACATCTGCACCAGAGACGTTTGTCAGAGGCTTGTGAGACGCAAGTGGAAAAAAGCAGACCTGGAGGGTGTCTCCAGCTGCAGTGGAGCAGTATTCTGCGTAAGTCCTGGCTAGAAGGCTGTTACTTTCTCAGTGCCCTAGGAACGCAGCTAGTTGACACCTGGCTTGTAGGCATGTTTCCTTGTGCGAGCTGAGGTGAGGGCAAGACCCTCCCGCATCCTGACTGCCCGTAGACATAGGTCCCAGCATCATTATGTTAGGTGCCGGAAGAGGTTGTGTGAAAAGCATATGGAAGTGACAGGACTATCCTCAAGTGTACTGATCTCAATACAGACATTGCAAACGTCCTTGTTCAATGCGAGTGTAGCTCGGTCCCAGCTCCCATCAATAAGTGTCTAGCAGCCATCTGCCTGCAAAGCGTACGCACATCCAAGAGTTGAGCTTATGGCCTATCGCTCCCACATCCTGACAGCCTGTACGGTTCGCTTGCACAGCATTTCGTTCTACGCGGGACATGAGCAGAGAGAGAACGAAGTGACTGGCTTGTCAATATCGCGCCTAGCGGACAGCTGCCTCGACGGCATGCACACTCCTTTGGGTTGAGCTTATGGCTTCCACCTCCCACATGCTGATCGCCTGTACCCTTTGCAGCCAAGGGATTTCGTTGGACACGGGATTCAAGCTTTGTGAGAGGCAAGTGTCTCTGAGCTCAATCCAGTGATTTATGACAACTTCCTACCTCAGATGGGTGGTACATACTAACTTCCAACCCTGAGTACCTAGTTGCAAGCTCTCTCTCAGGGGAACTTTCTTCTGTGAGATGAGCTGACTTGCGGTCCTTCCCAGTTCCACACTGCCTGCACATGGAGTTACGAACATCCTCACTAGACATGTTTGTCAGAAGCTCATGGGACGCAAGGGGCAAGCTGCAGGCCTCAATGGTGCTGTCCCTCGGTGCAGTAGAGCGGTATTCACGCAACGTCCTGACTTCCAGTGCTGCTACGTTCTCACGGCCATAAGAACGCAGCTAGTGGAAAGCTGCATTCGGGGCTTGCTACCTTTGGAGAGTTGAGCTCAAAAAAGGACCCTCCCGCCCTCGGGTGCCCTTGTGAGTGGAGCTGCCAACATCCTCATGTCAGGTGCAGAGAGAGGTGTTGAGAAATGCGTGTGGAAGCGTCTGGCCTGTCCTCACGCAATCTGAGTTGAATACAGCGATTGCCAACGTCCTTGTTCAATTAGAGTGTAGCTAGGTACTAACTCCCGTGTATGAGTGGGGAGCCGACATCTGCCTCCTAGGCATACACGCTCCTGAGAGTTGAGCTTATGGCCTGTCCCTCCCACATACTGCCTGCAGGTACACCGCGCTCCTAACAGGCCTAGCCCCGATGCGTGACTGAAGTGTTGTGAGAGGTAAATGGAAATTCCGGGCCAACAAGACTAGTGCCTCCTAGCTCAATCTAGCGATTTCCTAGTATTTCCTGTGTGAGCCAGGTGCTACATCCTAAGTGCCATACGAGAGAAGCTAGCTGAACACCTTGTCCAAAAGGAACTTACTTCGGAGAGTTGAGCTCAACCTCAGTCCCTCACAGTTGCACACTGCCCACAGAATGAGTTTCCAACATCTGCACCAGAGCCGTTTGTCAGAGGCTTGTGAGACACAAGTGGAATAAGCAGACTGGATGGTGTCTCCAGCTGCAGTGGAGTGGTATTCTGAATACCTCCTGGCTTAGAGTACTGCTACGTTCTCAGTGCCCTAAAAACGCAGCTAGTTGAAAGCTGGCTTCTAGGCATGCTTCCTTGTGCGAGCTGAGGTCAGGCCAGGACCCTCCTGCATCCTGACTGCCTGTAGACATAGTTCCCAGCATCCTTATGTTAGGCGCCGGAAGAGGTTGTGTGAAAAGCATGTGGAAGTGACAGGATTCTCCTCAAGTGTATCTGATCTCAATACAGACATTGCAAACGTCCTTGTTCAATGAGAGTGTAGCTCGGTCCTAGCTCCCACAAAGCGTCTAGCAGACATCTGCCTGCAAAGCATACACACTTCCGAGAGTTGAGCTTATGGACTGTCCCTCCCACATCCTGCCTGCAGGTACACCGCGCTCCTAATAGGCCTAGCCACGATGCGTGACTGAAGTGTTGTGAGAGGTAAGTGGAAAGTCCCGGCCCACAAGACTAGTGCCTCCAAGCTCAATCTAGCGGTTTCCTAGTATTTCATGTGTGAGCCAGGTGCTACATCCTAAGTGCCATAGGAGAGAAGCTAGCTGAACGCCTTGTCCAAAAGCAACTTACTTCGGAGAGTTGAGCTCACCCTCAGTCCCTCACAGTTGCACACTGCCTGCAGAAAGAGTTTCTAACATCTGCACCAGAGACGTTTGTCAGAGGCTTGTGAGACGCAAGTGGAAAAAGCAGACCTGGAGGGTGTCTCCAGCTGCAGTGGAGCAGTATTCTGCGTAAGTCCTGGCTAGAAGGCTGTTACTTTCTCAGTGCCCTAGGAACGCAGCTAGTTGACACCTGGCTTGTAGGCATGTTTCCTTGTGCGAGCTGAGGTGAGGGCAAGACCCTCCCGCATCCTGACTGCCCGTAGACATAGGTCCCAGCATCATTATGTTAGGTGCCGGAAGAGGTTGTGTGAAAAGCATATGGAAGTGACAGGACTATCCTCAAGTGTACCTGATCTCAATACAGACATTGCAAACGTCCTTGTTCAATGCGAGTGTAGCTCGGTCCCAGCTCCCATCAATAAGTGTCTAGCAGCCATCTGCCTGCAAAGCGTACGCACATCCAAGAGTTGAGCTTATGGCCTATCGCTCCCACATCCTGACAGCCTGTACGGTTCGCTTGCACAGCATTTCGTTCTACGCGGGACATGAGCAGAGAGAGAACGAAGTGACTGGCTTGTCAATATCGCGCCTAGCGGACAGCTGCCTCGACGGCATGCACACTCCTTTGGGTTGAGCTTATGGCTTCCACCTCCCACATGCTGATCGCCTGTACCCTTTGCAGCCAAGGGATTTCGTTGGACACGGGATTCAAGCTTTGTGAGAGGCAAGTGTCTCTGAGCTCAATCCAGTGATTTATGACAACTTCCTACCTCAGATGGGTGGTACATACTAACTTCCAACCCTGAGTACCTAGTTGCAAGCTCTCTCTCAGGGGAACTTTCTTCTGTGAGATGAGCTGACTTGCGGTCCTTCCCAGTTCCACACTGCCTGCACATGGAGTTACGAACATCCTCACTAGACATGTTTGTCAGAAGCTCATGGGACGCAAGGGGCAAGCTGCAGGCCTCAATGGTGCTGTCCCTCGGTGCAGTAGAGCGGTATTCACGCAACGTCCTGACTTCCAGTGCTGCTACGTTCTCACGGCCATAAGAACGCAGCTAGTGGAAAGCTGCATTCGGGGCTTGCTACCTTTGGAGAGTTGAGCTCAAAAAAGGACCCTCCCGCCTCGGGTGCCCTTGTGAGTGGAGCTGCCAACATCCTCATGTCAGGTGCAGAGAGAGGTGTTGAGAAATGCGTGTGGAAGCGTCTGGCCTGTCCTCACGCAATCTGAGTTGAATACAGCGATTGCCAACGTCCTTGTTCAATTAGAGTGTAGCTAGGTACTAACTCCCGTGTATGAGTGGGGAGCCGACATCTGCCTCCTAGGCATACACGCTCCTGAGAGTTGAGCTTATGGCCTGTCCCTCCCACATACTGCCTGCAGGTACACCGCGCTCCTAACAGGCCTAGCCCCGATGCGTGACTGAAGTGTTGTGAGAGGTAAATGGAAATTCCGGGCCAACAAGACTAGTGCCTCCTAGCTCAATCTAGCGATTTCCTAGTATTTCCTGTGTGAGCCAGGTGCTACATCCTAAGTGCCATACGAGAGAAGCTAGCTGAACACCTTGTACAAAAGGAACTTACTTCGGAGAGTTGAGCTCAACCTCAGTCCCTCACAGTTGCACACTGCCCACAGAATGAGTTTCCAACATCTGCACCAGAGCCGTTTGTCAGAGGCTTGTGAGACACAAGTGGAATAAGCAGACCTGGATGGTGTCTCCAGCTGCAGTGGAGTGGTATTCTGAATACCTCCTGGCTTAGAGTACTGCTACGTTCTCAGTGCCCTAAAAACGCAGCTAGTTGAAAGCTGGCTTCTAGGCATGCTTCCTTGTGCGAGCTGAGGTCAGGCCAGGACCCTCCTGCATCCTGACTGCCTGTAGACATAGTTCCCAGCATCCTTATGTTAGGCGCCGGAAGAGGTTGTGTGAAAAGCATGTGGAGTGACAGGATTCTCCTCAAGTGTATCTGATCTCAATACAGACATTGCAAACGTCCTTGTTCAATGAGAGTGTAGCTCGATCCTAGCTCCCACATATTGTCCAGCAGACATCTGCCTGCAAAGCATACACACTTCCGAGAGTTGAGCTTATGGACTGTCCCTCCCACATCCTGCCTGCAGGTACACCGCGCTCCTAATAGGCCTAGCCACGATGCGTGACTGAAGTGTTGTGAGAGGTAAGTGGAAAGTCCCGGCCCACAAGACTAGTGCCTCCAAGCTCAATCTAGCGGTTTCCTAGTATTTCATGTGTGAGCCAGGTGCTACATCCTAAGTGCCATAGGAGAGAAGCTAGCTGAACGCCTTGTCCAAAAGCAACTTACTTCGGAGAGTTGAGCTCACCCTCAGTCCCTCACAGTTGCACACTGCCTGCAGAAAGAGTTTCTAACATCTGCACCAGAGACGTTTGTCAGAGGCTTGTGAGACGCAAGTGGAAAAAGCAGACCTGGAGGGTGTCTCCAGCTGCAGTGGAGCAGTATTCTGCGTAAGTCCTGGCTAGAAGGCTGTTACTTTCTCAGTGCCCTAGGAACGCAGCTAGTTGACACCGGCTTGTAGGCATGTTTCCTTGTGCGAGCTGAGGTGAGGGCAAGACCCTCCCGCATCCTGACTGCCCGTAGACATAGGTCCCAGCATCATTATGTTAGGTGCCGGAAGAGGTTGTGTGAAAAGCATATGGAAGTGACAGGACTATCCTCAAGTGTACCTGATCTCAATACAGACATTGCAAACGTCCTTGTTCAATGCGAGTGTAGCTCGGTCCCAGCTCCCATCAATAAGTGTCTAGCAGCCATCTGCCTGCAAAGCGTACGCACATCCAAGAGTTGAGCTTATGGCCTATCGCTCCCACATCCTGACAGCCTGTACGGTTCGCTTGCACAGCATTTCGTTCTACGCGGGACATGAGCAGAGAGAGAACGAAGTGACTGGCTTGTCAATATCGCGCCTAGCGGACAGCTGCCTCGACGGCATGCACACTCCTTTGGGTTGAGCTTATGGCTTCCACCTCCCACATGCTGATCGCCTGTACCCTTTGCAGCCAAGGGATTTCGTTGGACACGGGATTCAAGCTTTGTGAGAGGCAAGTGTCTCTGAGCTCAATCCAGTGATTTATGACAACTTCCTACCTCAGATGGGTGGTACATACTAACTTCCAACCCTGAGTACCTAGTTGCAAGCTCTCTCTCAGGGGAACTTTCTTCTGTGAGATGAGCTGACTTGCGGTCCTTCCCAGTTCCACACTGCCTGCACATGGAGTTACGAACATCCTCACTAGACATGTTTGTCAGAAGCTCATGGGACGCAAGGGGCAAGCTGCAGGCCTCAATGGTGCTGTCCCTCGG
>NW_024570721.1:0-35627 GCF_018345385.1 Vulpes lagopus | reverse complement strand
GCCCGTAGACATAGTTCCCAACATCCTTATGTTAGGCGCCGGAAGAGCTTATGTGAAAAGCATGTGGAAGTGACAGGATTCTCCTCAAGTGAATCTGATCTCAATACAGACATTGCAAATGTCCAATGAGAGTGTAGCTCAGTCCTAGGTCCCATCAAAGTGTCTAACAGACATCTGCCTGCAAAACATACACAATTCTGAGAGGTGAGCTTATAGAGTGTCCCTCCCACATCCTGCCTGCAGGTACACCCCGCTCCTAACAGACCTAGCCCCGATGCGTGCCTGAAGTGTTGTGAGAGGTAAGTGGAAAGTCCCGGCCCACAAGACTAGTGCCTCCAAGCTCAATCCAGCGATTTCCTAGTATTTCCTCTGTAAGCCAGGTGCTACATCCTAAGTGCCATACGAGAGAAGCTAGCTGAACGCCTTGTCAAAAAGCAACTTACTTCGGAGAGTTGAGCTGACCCTCAGTCGCTCACAGTTGCACATTGCCTGCAGAATGAGTTTCCAACATCTGCACCAGAGCTGTTTGTCAGAGGCTTGTGAGACGCAAGTTGAATAAGCAGACCTGGAGGGTGTCTCCAGCTGCAGTGGAGTGGTATTCTGGGTACCTCCTGCTTAGAGTACTGCTAAGTTCTCAGTGCCCAGCTAGTTGAAAGAATGCAGCTGGTTGAAAGCTGGCTTGTAGGCATGCTTCCTTGTGCGAGCTGAGGTCAGGGCAGGACCCTCCCACATCCTGACTGCCCGTAGACCTAGGTCCCAGCATCCTTATTTTAGGTGCCGGAAGAGGTTGTGTGAAAAGCATATGGAAGTGACAGGACTCTGCTCAAGTGAATCTGCGTCCAATACAGACATTGCAAACGTCCTTGTTCAATGAGAGTGTAGCTCGGTCCCAGCTCCCATCAATAAGTGTCTAGCAGCCATCTGCCTGGAAAGCGTACACACTTCTGAGAGTTGAGCTTATGGCCTATCACTCCCACATCCTGACTGCCTGTACCGTTCGCTTGTACAGCATTTCATTCTACGCGGCACAGGAGCAGAGAGAGCACCAATGACTGGCTTGTCAATTTCGCGCCTAGAGGACAGCTGCCTCCAAGGCATGCACACTCCTTTGGGTTGAGCTGATGGCTTCAACCGCCCACATGCTGACCGCCTGTACCCTTTGCAGCCAAGGGATTTTGTTGGACACGGGATTCAAGCTTTGTGAGAGGCAAGTGTCTCTTTGCTCAGTCCAGTGACTTCTGATGACTTCCTCCCTCAGATGGGTGGTACATACTAACTTCCAACCCTGCGTACCTAGTTGCAAGCTCTCTCTCGGGGGAACTTCCTTCTGTGAGATGAGCTGATTCGCGGTCCTTCCCACTTCCACACTGCCTGCACATGGAGTTATGAACATCGTCACTAGACATGTTTGTCAGAAGCTCATGGGACGCAAGGGGCAAGCTGCAGGCCTCAATGGTGCTGTCACTCGGTGCAGTAGAGCAATATTCACGCAACGTCCTGACTTCCAGTGCTGCTACATTCTCACGGCCATAAGAACGCAGCTAGTGGAAAGCTGCATTCGGGGCATGCTTCCTTTTGAGAGTTGAGCTCAACGAAGGACCGTCCACCTCGAGTCCCCCTGTGGGTGAAGCTGCTAACATCATCATGTCAGGTGCAGGGAGACGTTGTGAGAAATGCCTGTGGAAACGTCAGGCCTGCCCTCAGGGCAAGGTGAGTTGAATACAGCGATTGCCAATGACCTTGTTCAATTAGAGTGTAGCTAGGTTCTAACTCTCCTGTATGAGTGGGGAGCAGACATCTGCCTCCGAGGCATACACGACCCTGAGAGTTGAGCTTATGGCCTGTCGCTCCCACATCCTGCCTGCAGGTACACCTCGCTCCTAACAGGTCTAGGTTCGATGCGTGACTGAAGTGTTGTGAGAGGTAAGTGGAAAGTCCCGGCCCACAAGACTCGTGCATTCAAGCTCAATCTAGCGGTTTCCTAGTATTTCCTGTGTGACCCAGGTGCTACATCTTAAGTGCCATACGAGAGAAGCTAGCTGTACGCCGTATCCAAAAGCAACTTACTTGGGAGAGTTTAGCTCACCCTCAGTCCCTCACAGTTGCACACTGCCTGCAGAAAAGTTTTCCGACATCTGCACCAGAGTCGTTTGTCAGAGGCTTGTGAGTCGCAATTGGAATAAGCAGACCTGGAGGGTGTCTCCAACTGCAGTGGAGTGGTATTCTGGGAACCTCCTGGCTTTGAATACGGCTACATTCTCAGTGCCTTAAGAACGCAGCTAGTTGAAAGATGGCTGGTAGGCATGCTTCCTTGTGAGAACTGAGGTAAGGGCAGGACCGTGCCGCATCCTGACTGCCCGTAGACGTAGGTCCCAGCATCCTTATGTTAGGAGCCAGAAGAGGTTGTGAAAAAGCATGTGGAAGTGACAGGACTCTGCTCAAGTGTATCTGATCTCAATACAGACATTGCAAACGTCCTTGTTCAATGAGAGTGTAGCTCAGTCCTAGATCCCATCAAAGTGTGTAGCAGACAATTGCCTGCAAAGCGTACACACTTCCGAGAGTTGAGCTTATGGACTATCCGTCCCACATCGTGTCGGCAGGTACACCGCGCTACTAACAGGCCTAGCCCCGATGCCTGACTGAAGTGTTGTGAGAGGTAAGTGGAAAGTCCCGGCCAACAAGACTATTGCATCCAAGCTCAATCTAGCGGTTTCCTAGTATTTATTGTGTGAGCAAGGTGCTACATCCTAAGTGCCATACGAGAGAAGCTAGCTGAACGCCTTGTCCGAAAGCAACTTACTTCGGAGAGTTGAGCTCACCCTCAGTCCCTCACAGTTGCACACTGCCTGCAGAAAGAGTTTCCAAAATCTGCACCACAGCCATTTGTCAGACGCTTGTGAGACGCAAGTGGAATAAGCAGACCTGGAGGGTGTCTCCAGCTGCAGTGGAGTGGTATTCTGGGTACCTCCTGGCTTAGAACACTGTTACGTTCTCAGTGCCCGAGGAACGCAGCTAGTTGAAAGCTGGCTTGTAGGCGTGCTTCCTTGTGCGAGCTGAGTTCAGGGCAGGACCCTCCCGCATTCTGACTGCCCGTAGACGTAGGTCCCAGCATCCTTATGTTAGGTGCCGGAAGAGGTTGTGTGAAGAGCATGTGGAAGTGACAGGATTCTCCTCAGGTGTATCTGATCTCAATGCAGACATTGCAAACGTCCTTGTTCAATGAGAGTGTAGCTCGGTCCTAGCTCCCATCAAAAGTGTCTAGCAGACATCTGCCTGCAAAGCATACACACTTCCGAGAGTTGGGCTTATGGACTGTCCCTCCCACATCCTGCCTGCACGTACACCGCGCTCCTAACAGGCCTAGCCCCGATGCGTGCCTGAAGTGTTGTGAGAGGTAAGTGGAAAGTCCCGGCCCACAAGACTAGTGCATCCAAGCTCAACCCAGCGATTTCCTAGTATTTCCTGTGTGAGCCAGGTGCGACATCCTAAGTGCCATACGAGAGAAGCTAGCTGAACGCCTTGTCCGAAAGCAACTTACTTCGGAGAGTTGAGCTCACCCTCAGTCCCTCACAGTTGCACACTGCCTGCAGAAAGAGTTTCCAACATCTGCACCACAGCCGTTTGTCAGAGGCTTGTGAGACGCAAGTGGAATAAGCAGACCTGGAGGGTGTCTCCAGCTGCAGTGGAGTGGTATTCTGGGTACCTCCTGGCTTAGAACACTGTTACGTTCTCAGTGCCCGAGGAACGCAGCTAGTTGAAAGCTGGCTTGTAGGCGTGCTTCCTTGTGCGAGCTGAGTTCAGGGCAGGACCCTCCCGCATTCTGACTGCCCGTAGACGTAGGTCCCAGCATCCTTATGTTAGGTGCCGGAAGAGGTTGTGTGAAGAGCATGTGGAAGTGACAGGATTCTCCTCAGGTGTATCTGATCTCAATGCAGACATTGCAAACGTCCTTGTTCAATGAGAGTGTAGCTCGGTCCTAGCTCCCATCAAAGTGTCTAGCAGACATCTGCCTGCAAAGCATACACACTTCCGAGAGTTGGGCTTATGGACTGTCCCTCCCACATCCTGCCTGCACGTACACCGCGCTCCTAACAGGCCTAGCCCCGATGCGTGCCTGAAGTGTTGTGAGAGGTAAGTGGAAAGTCCCGGCCCACAAGACTAGTGCATCCAAGCTCAACCCAGCGATTTCCTAGTATTTCCTGTGTGAGCCAGGTGCGACATCCTAAGTGCCATACGAGAGAAGCTAGCTGAACGCCTTGTCCGAAAGCAACTTACTTCGGAGAGTTGAGCTCACCCTCAGTCCCTCACAGTTGCACACTGCCTGCAGAAAGAGTTTCCAACATCTGCACCACAGCCGTTTGTCAGAGGCTTGTGAGACGCAAGTGGAATAAGCAGACCTGGAGGGTGTCTCCAGCTGCAGTGGAGTGGTATTCTGGGTACCTCCTGGCTTAGAACACTGTTACGTTCTCAGTGCCCGAGGAACGCAGCTAGTTGAAAGCTGGCTTGTAGGCGTGCTTCCTTGTGCGAGCTGAGTTCAGGGCAGGACCCTCCCGCATTCTGACTGCCCGTAGACGTAGGTCCCAGCATCCTTATGTTAGGTGCCGGAAGAGGTTGTGTGAAGAGCATGTGGAAGTGACAGGATTCTCCTCAGGTGTATCTGATCTCAATGCAGACATTGCAAACGTCCTTGTTCAATGAGAGTGTAGCTCGGTCCTAGCTCCCATCAAAGTGTCTAGCAGACATCTGCCTGCAAAGCATACACACTTCCGAGAGTTGGGCTTATGGACTGTCCCTCCCACATCCTGCCTGCACGTACACCGCGCTCCTAACAGGCCTAGCCCCGATGCGTGCCTGAAGTGTTGTGAGAGGTAAGTGGAAAGTCCCGGCCCACAAGACTAGTGCATCCAAGCTCAACCCAGCGATTTCCTAGTATTTCCTGTGTGAGCCAGGTGCTACATCCTAAGTGCCATACGAGAGAAGCTAGCTGAACGCCTTGTCCGAAAGCAACTTACTTCGGAGAGTTGAGCTCACCCTCAGTCCCTCACAGTTGCACACTGCCTGCAGAAAGAGTTTCCAACATCTGCACCACAGCCGTTTGTCAGAGGCTTGTGAGACGCAAGTGGAATAAGCAGACCTGGAGGGTGTCTCCAGCTGCAGTGGAGTGGTATTCTGGGTACCTCCTGGCTTAGAACACTGTTACGTTCTCAGTGCCCGAGGAACGCAGCTAGTTGAAAGCTGGCTTGTAGGCGTGCTTCCTTGTGCGAGCTGAGTTCAGGGCAGGACCCTCCCGCATTCTGACTGCCCGTAGACGTAGGTCCCAGCATCCTTATGTTAGGTGCCGGAAGAGGTTGTGTGAAGAGCATGTGGAAGTGACAGGATTCTCCTCAGGTGTATCTGATCTCAATGCAGACATTGCAAACGTCCTTGTTCAATGAGAGTGTAGCTCGGTCCTAGCTCCCATCAAAGTGTCTAGCAGACATCTGCCTGCAAAGCATACACACTTCCGAGAGTTGGGCTTATGGACTGTCCCTCCCACATCCTGCCTGCACGTACACCGCGCTCCTAACAGGCCTAGCCCCGATGCGTGCCTGAAGTGTTGTGAGAGGTAAGTGGAAAGTCCCGGCCCACAAGACTAGTGCATCCAAGCTCAACCCAGCGATTTCCTAGTATTTCCTGTGTGAGCCAGGTGCGACATCCTAAGTGCCATACGAGAGAAGCTAGCTGAACGCCTTGTCCGAAAGCAACTTACTTCGGAGAGTTGAGCTCACCCTCAGTCCCTCACAGTTGCACACTGCCTGCAGAAAGAGTTTCCAACATCTGCACCACAGCCGTTTGTCAGAGGCTTGTGAGACGCAAGTGGAATAAGCAGACCTGGAGGGTGTCTCCAGCTGCAGTGGAGTGGTATTCTGGGTACCTCCTGGCTTAGAACACTGTTACGTTCTCAGTGCCCGAGGAACGCAGCTAGTTGAAAGCTGGCTTGTAGGCGTGCTTCCTTGTGCGAGCTGAGTTCAGGGCAGGACCCTCCCGCATTCTGACTGCCCGTAGACGTAGGTCCCAGCATCCTTATGTTAGGTGCCGGAAGAGGTTGTGTGAAGAGCATGTGGAAGTGACAGGATTCTCCTCAGGTGTATCTGATCTCAATGCAGACATTGCAAACGTCCTTGTTCAATGAGAGTGTAGCTCGGTCCTAGCTCCCATCAAAGTGTCTAGCAGACATCTGCCTGCAAAGCATACACACTTCCGAGAGTTGGGCTTATGGACTGTCCCTCCCACATCCTGCCTGCACGTACACCGCGCTCCTAACAGGCCTAGCCCCGATGCGTGCCTGAAGTGTTGTGAGAGGTAAGTGGAAAGTCCCGGCCCACAAGACTAGTGCATCCAAGCTCAACCCAGCGATTTCCTAGTATTTCCTGTGTGAGCCAGGTGCGACATCCTAAGTGCCATACGAGAGAAGCTAGCTGAACGCCTTGTCCGAAAGCAACTTACTTCGGAGAGTTGAGCTCACCCTCAGTCCCTCACAGTTGCACACTGCCTGCAGAAAGAGTTTCCAACATCTGCACCACAGCCGTTTGTCAGAGGCTTGTGAGACGCAAGTGGAATAAGCAGACCTGGAGGGTGTCTCCAGCTGCAGTGGAGTGGTATTCTGGGTACCTCCTGGCTTAGAACACTGTTACGTTCTCAGTGCCCGAGGAACGCAGCTAGTTGAAAGCTGGCTTGTAGGCGTGCTTCCTTGTGCGAGCTGAGTTCAGGGCAGGACCCTCCCGCATTCTGACTGCCCGTAGACGTAGGTCCCAGCATCCTTATGTTAGGTGCCGGAAGAGGTTGTGTGAAGAGCATGTGGAAGTGACAGGATTCTCCTCAGGTGTATCTGATCTCAATGCAGACATTGCAAACGTCCTTGTTCAATGAGAGTGTAGCTCGGTCCTAGCTCCCATCAAAGTGTCTAGCAGACATCTGCCTGCAAAGCATACACACTTCCGAGAGTTGGGCTTATGGACTGTCCCTCCCACATCCTGCCTGCACGTACACCGCGCTCCTAACAGGCCTAGCCCCGATGCGTGCCTGAAGTGTTGTGAGAGGTAAGTGGAAAGTCCCGGCCCACAAGACTAGTGCATCCAAGCTCAACCCAGCGATTTCCTAGTATTTCCTGTGTGAGCCAGGTGCGACATCCTAAGTGCCATACGAGAGAAGCTAGCTGAACGCCTTGTCCGAAAGCAACTTACTTCGGAGAGTTGAGCTCACCCTCAGTCCCTCACAGTTGCACACTGCCTGCAGAAAGAGTTTCCAACATCTGCACCACAGCCGTTTGTCAGAGGCTTGTGAGACGCAAGTGGAATAAGCAGACCTGGAGGGTGTCTCCAGCTGCAGTGGAGTGGTATTCTGGGTACCTCCTGGCTTAGAACACTGTTACGTTCTCAGTGCCCGAGGAACGCAGCTAGTTGAAAGCTGGCTTGTAGGCGTGCTTCCTTGTGCGAGCTGAGTTCAGGGCAGGACCCTCCCGCATTCTGACTGCCCGTAGACGTAGGTCCCAGCATCCTTATGTTAGGTGCCGGAAGAGGTTGTGTGAAGAGCATGTGGAAGTGACAGGATTCTCCTCAGGTGTATCTGATCTCAATGCAGACATTGCAAACGTCCTTGTTCAATGAGAGTGTAGCTCGGTCCTAGCTCCCATCAAAGTGTCTAGCAGACATCTGCCTGCAAAGCATACACACTTCCGAGAGTTGGGCTTATGGACTGTCCCTCCCACATCCTGCCTGCACGTACACCGCGCTCCTAACAGGCCTAGCCCCGATGCGTGCCTGAAGTGTTGTGAGAGGTAAGTGGAAAGTCCCGGCCCACAAGACTAGTGCATCCAAGCTCAACCCAGCGATTTCCTAGTATTTCCTGTGTGAGCCAGGTGCGACATCCTAAGTGCCATACGAGAGAAGCTAGCTGAACGCCTTGTCCGAAAGCAACTTACTTCGGAGAGTTGAGCTCACCCTCAGTCCCTCACAGTTGCACACTGCCTGCAGAAAGAGTTTCCAACATCTGCACCACAGCCGTTTGTCAGAGGCTTGTGAGACGCAAGTGGAATAAGCAGACCTGGAGGGTGTCTCCAGCTGCAGTGGAGTGGTATTCTGGGTACCTCCTGGCTTAGAACACTGTTACGTTCTCAGTGCCCGAGGAACGCAGCTAGTTGAAAGCTGGCTTGTAGGCGTGCTTCCTTGTGCGAGCTGAGTTCAGGGCAGGACCCTCCCGCATTCTGACTGCCCGTAGACGTAGGTCCCAGCATCCTTATGTTAGGTGCCGGAAGAGGTTGTGTGAAGAGCATGTGGAAGTGACAGGATTCTCCTCAGGTGTATCTGATCTCAATGCAGACATTGCAAACGTCCTTGTTCAATGAGAGTGTAGCTCGGTCCTAGCTCCCATCAAAGTGTCTAGCAGACATCTGCCTGCAAAGCATACACACTTCCGAGAGTTGGGCTTATGGACTGTCCCTCCCACATCCTGCCTGCACGTACACCGCGCTCCTAACAGGCCTAGCCCCGATGCGTGCCTGAAGTGTTGTGAGAGGTAAGTGGAAAGTCCCGGCCCACAAGACTAGTGCATCCAAGCTCAACCCAGCGATTTCCTAGTATTTCCTGTGTGAGCCAGGTGCGACATCCTAAGTGCCATACGAGAGAAGCTAGCTGAACGCCTTGTCCGAAAGCAACTTACTTCGGAGAGTTGAGCTCACCCTCAGTCCCTCACAGTTGCACACTGCCTGCAGAAAGAGTTTCCAACATCTGCACCACAGCCGTTTGTCAGAGGCTTGTGAGACGCAAGTGGAATAAGCAGACCTGGAGGGTGTCTCCAGCTGCAGTGGAGTGGTATTCTGGGTACCTCCTGGCTTAGAACACTGTTACGTTCTCAGTGCCCGAGGAACGCAGCTAGTTGAAAGCTGGCTTGTAGGCGTGCTTCCTTGTGCGAGCTGAGTTCAGGGCAGGACCCTCCCGCATTCTGACTGCCCGTAGACGTAGGTCCCAGCATCCTTATGTTAGGTGCCGGAAGAGGTTGTGTGAAGAGCATGTGGAAGTGACAGGATTCTCCTCAGGTGTATCTGATCTCAATGCAGACATTGCAAACGTCCTTGTTCAATGAGAGTGTAGCTCGGTCCTAGCTCCCATCAAAGTGTCTAGCAGACATCTGCCTGCAAAGCATACACACTTCCGAGAGTTGGGCTTATGGACTGTCCCTCCCACATCCTGCCTGCACGTACACCGCGCTCCTAACAGGCCTAGCCCCGATGCGTGCCTGAAGTGTTGTGAGAGGTAAGTGGAAAGTCCCGGCCCACAAGACTAGTGCATCCAAGCTCAACCCAGCGATTTCCTAGTATTTCCTGTGTGAGCCAGGTGCGACATCCTAAGTGCCATACGAGAGAAGCTAGCTGAACGCCTTGTCCGAAAGCAACTTACTTCGGAGAGTTGAGCTCACCCTCAGTCCCTCACAGTTGCACACTGCCTGCAGAAAGAGTTTCCAACATCTGCACCACAGCCGTTTGTCAGAGGCTTGTGAGACGCAAGTGGAATAAGCAGACCTGGAGGGTGTCTCCAGCTGCAGTGGAGTGGTATTCTGGGTACCTCCTGGCTTAGAACACTGTTACGTTCTCAGTGCCCGAGGAACGCAGCTAGTTGAAAGCTGGCTTGTAGGCGTGCTTCCTTGTGCGAGCTGAGTTCAGGGCAGGACCCTCCCGCATTCTGACTGCCCGTAGACGTAGGTCCCAGCATCCTTATGTTAGGTGCCGGAAGAGGTTGTGTGAAGAGCATGTGGAAGTGACAGGATTCTCCTCAGGTGTATCTGATCTCAATGCAGACATTGCAAACGTCCTTGTTCAATGAGAGTGTAGCTCGGTCCTAGCTCCCATCAAAGTGTCTAGCAGACATCTGCCTGCAAAGCATACACACTTCCGAGAGTTGGGCTTATGGACTGTCCCTCCCACATCCTGCCTGCACGTACACCGCGCTCCTAACAGGCCTAGCCCCGATGCGTGCCTGAAGTGTTGTGAGAGGTAAGTGGAAAGTCCCGGCCCACAAGACTAGTGCATCCAAGCTCAACCCAGCGATTTCCTAGTATTTCCTGTGTGAGCCAGGTGCGACATCCTAAGTGCCATACGAGAGAAGCTAGCTGAACGCCTTGTCCGAAAGCAACTTACTTCGGAGAGTTGAGCTCACCCTCAGTCCCTCACAGTTGCACACTGCCTGCAGAAAGAGTTTCCAACATCTGCACCACAGCCGTTTGTCAGAGGCTTGTGAGACGCAAGTGGAATAAGCAGACCTGGAGGGTGTCTCCAGCTGCAGTGGAGTGGTATTCTGGGTACCTCCTGGCTTAGAACACTGTTACGTTCTCAGTGCCCGAGGAACGCAGCTAGTTGAAAGCTGGCTTGTAGGCGTGCTTCCTTGTGCGAGCTGAGTTCAGGGCAGGACCCTCCCGCATTCTGACTGCCCGTAGACGTAGGTCCCAGCATCCTTATGTTAGGTGCCGGAAGAGGTTGTGTGAAGAGCATGTGGAAGTGACAGGATTCTCCTCAGGTGTATCTGATCTCAATGCAGACATTGCAAACGTCCTTGTTCAATGAGAGTGTAGCTCGGTCCTAGCTCCCATCAAAGTGTCTAGCAGACATCTGCCTGCAAAGCATACACACTTCCGAGAGTTGGGCTTATGGACTGTCCCTCCCACATCCTGCCTGCACGTACACCGCGCTCCTAACAGGCCTAGCCCCGATGCGTGCCTGAAGTGTTGTGAGAGGTAAGTGGAAAGTCCCGGCCCACAAGACTAGTGCATCCAAGCTCAACCCAGCGATTTCCTAGTATTTCCTGTGTGAGCCAGGTGCGACATCCTAAGTGCCATACGAGAGAAGCTAGCTGAACGCCTTGTCCGAAAGCAACTTACTTCGGAGAGTTGAGCTCACCCTCAGTCCCTCACAGTTGCACACTGCCTGCAGAAAGAGTTTCCAACATCTGCACCACAGCCGTTTGTCAGAGGCTTGTGAGACGCAAGTGGAATAAGCAGACCTGGAGGGTGTCTCCAGCTGCAGTGGAGTGGTATTCTGGGTACCTCCTGGCTTAGAACACTGTTACGTTCTCAGTGCCCGAGGAACGCAGCTAGTTGAAAGCTGGCTTGTAGGCGTGCTTCCTTGTGCGAGCTGAGTTCAGGGCAGGACCCTCCCGCATTCTGACTGCCCGTAGACGTAGGTCCCAGCATCCTTATGTTAGGTGCCGGAAGAGGTTGTGTGAAGAGCATGTGGAAGTGACAGGATTCTCCTCAGGTGTATCTGATCTCAATGCAGACATTGCAAACGTCCTTGTTCAATGAGAGTGTAGCTCGGTCCTAGCTCCCATCAAAGTGTCTAGCAGACATCTGCCTGCAAAGCATACACACTTCCGAGAGTTGGGCTTATGGACTGTCCCTCCCACATCCTGCCTGCACGTACACCGCGCTCCTAACAGGCCTAGCCCCGATGCGTGCCTGAAGTGTTGTGAGAGGTAAGTGGAAAGTCCCGGCCCACAAGACTAGTGCATCCAAGCTCAACCCAGCGATTTCCTAGTATTTCCTGTGTGAGCCAGGTGCGACATCCTAAGTGCCATACGAGAGAAGCTAGCTGAACGCCTTGTCCGAAAGCAACTTACTTCGGAGAGTTGAGCTCACCCTCAGTCCCTCACAGTTGCACACTGCCTGCAGAAAGAGTTTCCAACATCTGCACCACAGCCGTTTGTCAGAGGCTTGTGAGACGCAAGTGGAATAAGCAGACCTGGAGGGTGTCTCCAGCTGCAGTGGAGTGGTATTCTGGGTACCTCCTGGCTTAGAACACTGTTACGTTCTCAGTGCCCGAGGAACGCAGCTAGTTGAAAGCTGGCTTGTAGGCGTGCTTCCTTGTGCGAGCTGAGTTCAGGGCAGGACCCTCCCGCATTCTGACTGCCCGTAGACGTAGGTCCCAGCATCCTTATGTTAGGTGCCGGAAGAGGTTGTGTGAAGAGCATGTGGAAGTGACAGGATTCTCCTCAGGTGTATCTGATCTCAATGCAGACATTGCAAACGTCCTTGTTCAATGAGAGTGTAGCTCGGTCCTAGCTCCCATCAAAGTGTCTAGCAGACATCTGCCTGCAAAGCATACACACTTCCGAGAGTTGGGCTTATGGACTGTCCCTCCCACATCCTGCCTGCACGTACACCGCGCTCCTAACAGGCCTAGCCCCGATGCGTGCCTGAAGTGTTGTGAGAGGTAAGTGGAAAGTCCCGGCCCACAAGACTAGTGCATCCAAGCTCAACCCAGCGATTTCCTAGTATTTCCTGTGTGAGCCAGGTGCGACATCCTAAGTGCCATACGAGAGAAGCTAGCTGAACGCCTTGTCCGAAAGCAACTTACTTCGGAGAGTTGAGCTCACCCTCAGTCCCTCACAGTTGCACACTGCCTGCAGAAAGAGTTTCCAACATCTGCACCACAGCCGTTTGTCAGAGGCTTGTGAGACGCAAGTGGAATAAGCAGACCTGGAGGGTGTCTCCAGCTGCAGTGGAGTGGTATTCTGGGTACCTCCTGGCTTAGAACACTGTTACGTTCTCAGTGCCCGAGGAACGCAGCTAGTTGAAAGCTGGCTTGTAGGCGTGCTTCCTTGTGCGAGCTGAGTTCAGGGCAGGACCCTCCCGCATTCTGACTGCCCGTAGACGTAGGTCCCAGCATCCTTATGTTAGGTGCCGGAAGAGGTTGTGTGAAGAGCATGTGGAAGTGACAGGATTCTCCTCAGGTGTATCTGATCTCAATGCAGACATTGCAAACGTCCTTGTTCAATGAGAGTGTAGCTCGGTCCTAGCTCCCATCAAAGTGTCTAGCAGACATCTGCCTGCAAAGCATACACACTTCCGAGAGTTGGGCTTATGGACTGTCCCTCCCACATCCTGCCTGCACGTACACCGCGCTCCTAACAGGCCTAGCCCCGATGCGTGCCTGAAGTGTTGTGAGAGGTAAGTGGAAAGTCCCGGCCCACAAGACTAGTGCATCCAAGCTCAACCCAGCGATTTCCTAGTATTTCCTGTGTGAGCCAGGTGCGACATCCTAAGTGCCATACGAGAGAAGCTAGCTGAACGCCTTGTCCGAAAGCAACTTACTTCGGAGAGTTGAGCTCACCCTCAGTCCCTCACAGTTGCACACTGCCTGCAGAAAGAGTTTCCAACATCTGCACCACAGCCGTTTGTCAGAGGCTTGTGAGACGCAAGTGGAATAAGCAGACCTGGAGGGTGTCTCCAGCTGCAGTGGAGTGGCTATTCTGGGTACCTCCTGGCTTAGAACACTGTTACGTTCTCAGTGCCCGAGGAACGGCAGCTAGTTGAAAGCTGGCTTGTAGGCGTGCTTCCTTGTGCGAGCTGAGTTCAGGGCAGGCCCTCCCGCATTCTGACTGCCGTAGACGTAGTGAAGAACCCCCCCGCCCGCGAGTGGGACAAGGCCTAACCCTGAGGCAGCTCATCCAGGCGCCTCCCATGAATTCAAGTAACAAAAACATTCTGTTTTTTCCGAGATAAGAATTCAAGTAACAAAAACATTCTGTTTTTGCGAGATAAAAAAAAGAAACTATCTCCCCTCGCCCTGACTGGGAAAGTCCCTGAACATGGTCCTGCTGACCTTCAAAGAAATCAATGCTATGCTACTCCCACGGTTTTTTGCCTTTAAAAGATGCCTGTAATTGCTAATCGGGGCTCTGCCACCTCGGAGAGCCCGTTTGCGCAAACGTCCAATAAACCCTCTTGCTTGTTGCATCTGCCTTTCTGGGGTCTGAGTCTCTGGGGCGTCCACCGGGACGCGTTGGCACCCTCGAGCTAGGGTCCAACATTTGGGGGCTCGTCCGGGATGCGAGACGCCCCCAGTCTCAGTCCTAAAACAGGTAGGAGGTAAGACGGAGCTCGCTAAATGTCATATCTGTCTCTCGCTAAATGTCATATCTGTCTCGTCCGTCTGTCTGACTGGCCGGGTCTGTGCCGGGTCTGTATTGTGCCTGCAGGACGCTGTACTCTGTATTTGGACCAGCGGGGGAGGCAGACGTGCCCTGAGACCCCTGGTCCCCCTCCGGATTCGGACTCCGGAGTGGTCTGGAAGGGGAACGGAGCCCCGGCACTCCCTCCTCTTCAGGGACGGTCGCTGTTCGCGACCGCTCCCATCTGAATCTGCCGCGGCCAGTCCTGACATTCGTGTGTGTCTGTTTGTTCTGTGTCTTTCTGGTCCTGCTCCGGAGTCGGACTCCGGAGTGGTCTGGAAGAGGGAGGGAGCCCGGCACTCCCTCCTCTTCAGGGAGGGTCCGTTGTTCGCGACCACTCCCATCTGAATCCGCCGTGCGGTCCTGTCATCTGTGTGCGTCTGTCTGTTCTGTGTCTTTCTCTCTGTCCTCTTCCTCACCGCTCACCTCTTCTCTACACCCATGGGACAGACTGTAACCACCCCTTTAAGCCTCACTCTAGATCACTGGAAAGAAGTCGCCGGCTGGGCACACAACCTTTCGGTCGAAGTCAGAAGACAAAAATGGGTCACCTTCTGCTCCTCAGAGTGGCCGACTCTCAACGTCGGGTGGCCCAGGGACGGAACTTTTAACATTGGTATTATCTTGCAGGTGAAGGCCCTGGTTTTTCAGCCAGGACCCAATGGGCACCTCGATCAGGTGCCGTACATTATAGTTTGGGAGGATCTCGCTAAAAATCCACCCCCCTGGATAAAATGCTTCACCCCTTCTCAGGGGGGATCGGGCCGAGACCCCCACCCCCTCCCTGCGTCACTCCCCTTATTCCCCGCCCTACCTCTCCCTCCGCTCCCTCAGCTCCATCCCCCGACTCTACTGGGGTAGAGAGGCGACGCCTTGCTTCACCCCCGCTCCCCAGTCGCCTCTGCTTTCGACGAGAGCGCAGGGGGGGAGTCGGAAGACGTCCGGACCTCCCGGGCACTTCCCCTCCGATCAGTGGGCGGCCAGACGCAATCCTGGCCGTTCTCTGCCTCTGACCTTTACAACTGGAAAACTCATAACCCCACTTTCTCCCAAGACCCCCAGGCACTAACCGGGTTAATTGAGTTAATTCTGTTGACCCACCAGCCGACCTGGGATGCCTGCCAACAGCTCCTGCAGACTCTCCTCACCACGGAGGAGAGACAGCGCGTCTACCTTGAAGCTCGGAAAAGCGTCCCGGGGGCGGATGGGAGGCCGACCCAGCTGCCTAATGAAATCGAGGATGTTTTCCCCTTGGTTCGCCCGACCTGGGACTACGACACGGCTGCTGGTAGGGAGCGGCTCCGTCTCTATCACCAGGTACTCCTAGCGGGTCTCAGAGGGGCAGGGCGTCGCCCCACCAATTTGGCAAAGGTACGTGCTATAGTGCAGGGAAAAGATGTGGCGCCGGCAGGTTTTCTGGAAAGATTAATAGAGGGCTACCGTATGTATACTTAAAGAGAGAGAGAGAAAGACACCCCAGAGGAAAGGGAGGAAAGGATCCGTAAAGAGCAAGAGGAATGAGGGAATAAAAGAGATAAAACAAACGCAATAAAGAACTGACTGGGATACTGGCCACCATAGTACAGGGCTCAGGGTAGAGAAAGTCAGGACAGAGTAAGGACCTGGGAGACAAAAGAAAACCACGGGTTGAACGAGACCAGTGTGCCTACTGCAAGGAAAAAGGACATTGGGTTAAAGATTGTCCAAAGAAGGGCCAGCCAGTGACCTTCTTGGTTGATACGGGAGCTCAACATTCAGTTTCAACTGAGGCAAGTTATATCAATGGACAACCGAATGGAAGGTCCACCTGAGCACTGGGCAAGTAACACATTCCTTCCTACTGGTCCCAGACTGCCCCTACCCCCTCCTAGGCAAAGACCTTCTTTCAAAAGTAGGGGCTCAGATCTATTTTCATCAGAAAGGGGCCACCATTACTGGCGCAGAAGGGCAGCCCCTCCAGGTATTGACCTTGCGCCCAGAGGATAAACACCGGCTGCACGAGGACTCTCCACCGTCCGTGCAGCCCCTAAATTCTGAATGGCTCACTAACTACCCTCAGGCCTGGGTGAAAACAGCCGGAATGGGACTAGCTGTTAACCAGCCACCCATAATTATAAACCTAAAATCCTCGGCCACCCCTATATCGATCTGGCAATATTCAATGAGCAAAGAGGCCAAAGAGGACATTCGGCCACATATACAGAGACTATTACAATTGGGCATCTTAATACCTTGTCAGTCGCCCTGGAACACTCCTCTGTTGCCTGTAAAAAAAAACCCGGCACAGGAGATTACCGGCCGGTACAAGATTTACGGGAAGTTAACCGAAGGGCAGAGGACATACACCCCACGGTGCCGAATCCCTACAACTTACTCAGCACCTTGCCCCCGAGCCATGTCTGGTATACGTTTTGGATCTAAAAGATGCATTCTTTTGCATAAGATTAAGCTCTCAAAGCCGCCTACTTTTGCTTTTGAATGGAAAGATCCTGAGACGGGATTCTCAGGACAACTCACTTGGACAAGGCTGCCACAGGGATTCAAACCCCCCCCCCACCTTGTTCCACGAAGCCTTGCATCAGGACTTGGCAGACTTCCGAGTTGGCCATCCGGACCTCATCCTCCTGCAGTACGTGGATGATTTGCTCCTAGCGGCTAAGACAGAACAGGATTGTGTAAAAGGTACAGGGGCCCTGCTCGAGAGACTGGGAGGACTGGGGTATAGGGCCTCTGCCAAAAAGGCCCAAATAGGCCAGAGACGAGTGACCTATCTGGGATATCTCCTGGAAGGAGGCCAGAGGTGGCTGACGGAGGGCCGCAAAAAGGCTGTAGCCCTGATCCCTGCACTCACTGACGCCAGAGGGCTACGAGAGTTCCTTGGCAGTGCCGGGTTCTGCCGCCTCTGGATACCCGGGTTTGCAGAGCTGGCGGCTCCCCTATATCCCCTCACGAAATCCAACGCCCCCTACCACTGGGGAAAGGAACAACAATTGGCTTTTGACAAAGTAAAAAGGGCCTTATTGACCGCCCCTGCCCTGAGCCTCCCAGATGTAACCAAGCCATTTGCGCTATATGCTGATGAACGCCAAGGAATAGCCAGAGGGGTCCTAACTCAGAAACTGGGACCCTGAAAAAGGCCCGTGGCAGACTTTTCAAAAAAATTAGACAGCGTGGCTGCAGGATGGCCCCCATGTCTCCGAATTATAGCGGCTGTGGCAGTCCTGGTTAAAGACTCAGACAAGTTGACTTTTGGCCAACCCCTCACGGTGGTGGCCCCCCACGCTATAGAGACAGTCATCCGCCAGCCCCCTGATCGATGGCTCTCAAACGCTCGGGTGACCCATTATCAGGCCATGCTACTGAATTCCGAGCGGATACGGTTTGAAACGGTTACATCCCTAAATCCAGCCACCTTGCTTCCAGAAATCGAGTCCCCCTCCCTGGTAATGCATGACTGCCACCAGATCCTGGCTGAGGTACATGGCACCAGAGGGGACTTGACGGACCAGCCTTTGCCAGATGCTGAAGCAACCTGGTACACTGATGGAAGCAGCTTTCTACGAAAATGGTGAGCGCAAAGCCGGGGCTGGCGGTGGTAAATGGGAAAACTGTCATCTGGGCCGGTGCCCTAAAGCCTGGAACTTCGGCTCAAAGGGCGGAGCTCATAGCCCTAACTCAGGCCCTAAAAAAGGCTAAGGACAAGAAGGTCAACATTTATACTGATAGTAGGTACGCTTTTGCAACTGCCCATGTTCATGGAGAAATATACCGAAGAAGGGGTCTCCTGACCTCTGCAGGAAAAAACATCAAGAACAGGGAAGAAATACAAGAACTTCTCCATTCCCTTTTTCTGCCGAGAAAATTAAGTATAATTTACTGTCCTGGGCATCAGCGAGGCAGCGACCCAGTAGCTGAGGGGAACAGGATGGCCGATGAAACAGCACGGGCCGCTGCTCTAGGCCCACAGGCCCTCTCCCTACAAGTACCAGAGGCTGTCTAGACACCAGGGCAACTCTCTCTCGAATACTCAGACAGCGACCTGGATATTGTCCAGCAAATAGGGGCAGAATATGATGAACAAATGAAGGTCTGGAAACACCAAGGAAAGACTGTCCTACCTCAGCAAAGGGCCAAAGAACTGGTAACTCACCTCCACCGGTGGACTCACCTCGGACACAAAAAATTAAAAACACTCCTCCAGAGAGAGGATCAGACCTATTACATTCCCAAACTCCCCTCCCTGATCCAACAGGTAACCGGCGCTTGTGTACCCTGTGCTAAGGTAAATGCCAAACACCTCAAGATGCCTGAGGGAACTAGAATAAGGGGAGACAGACCCGGAACTAATTGGGAAGTAGACTTCACTGAAATCAAGCCAGGTAAATATGGTAACAAGTACCTTCTAGTGTTTATAGATACCTTTTCAGGATGGACAGAAGCCTTCCCCACCAAACGAGAAACTGCCCAGGTGGTTGTCAAGAAAATCTTAGAAGAAATTTTCCCCCGGGTTGGACTGCCCAAGGTAATAGGGTCGGATAACGGCCCTGCCTTCGTCTCCCAGGTAAGTCAGTTGGTGGCCAGATTACTGGGGATAAATTGGAAATTACATTGTGCATACAGACCCCAGAGCTCAGGGCAGGTAGAAAGAATGAATAGAACAATTAAAGAGACCCTAACTAAATTGACATTGGAGACTGGCACTAGAGACTGGGTCCAACTCCTCCCCATGGTCCTGTTACGAGTCCGGAACACTCCCACATGTCATGGACTAACTCCTTATGAGATTCTCTATGGAAGTCCCCCACCAGTAACGGACTTACTAGATTCTGCTATTGACCCTCTTGCTAATACTCCCGGTTTACAGGACAGGCTAAAGGCGCTCCAGATTATCCAGCACCAGATCTGGAAACCCCTTGCAGCTGTCTACCGCCCCGGAGATGCAACCAACCCACATCCGTTCCAGATCGGTGACTCCGTCCACGTCAGGAGACATCAGTCCAGGACCCTTGAGTCCCGCTGGAAGGGCCCGTACATCGTACTACTGACCACCCCAACCGCCCTAAAAGTAGACGGTATTACTGCTTGGGTCCATGCCTCACACGTCAAGCGCGCCCCATCAACGAACACCGCTGACGCCAGCCAGGACGGATCGGGCGAGCCACCCCAATGGAAGCTCCACCGCACCCAAAACCCATTCAAGATAAGACTTTCAAAAATTGTCCAGTGACAATTGTTGTATTCCTACCTCTCCTAGTGCTCTTCTCCCACGCCAAGGGTAACCCTCATGCCCCCAAAAAGTTAACCTGGCAGGTACTAACGGCTGGGGGTGACGAGGTCTGGTCCACAACTAAAACCGCCCCTGTGGGAACCTGGTGGCCTACTCTATATCCTGACCTATGCAAACTAACAATAGGGGCCCCCAGCCCATGGGACCTAGAGGGATACTTCGACACCTCTAGGGCCCCCGACCGAGAAAGCCCCCTGGTGCGACTGGGATTAGACCCATGGGGGGGATGTGGCACGCCCGACAGAAGGGCCATGCTAAGCACTCTTCCCTTTTATGTTTGTCCCGGGTACCACAGAAATCGCAGGCTAAATCCCACCTGTGGAGGGGGGGAATACTTCTATTGTAAAAATTGGGGGTGCGAGACTACGGGAGATACAGGATGGAGGCCCTCCTCCTCCTGGGATTACATCACTGTCAATGCTAACTATACTCACCCGGCATTTAACAAATGGAAAACCCTTAATTATGGGCCCTCTAGCTTATCCTGCTCCTGCTGCTAACTTTCGGCCCCTGCATCCTCAACTGGCTGCTCCAGTTCATCCGAGACAGATTCTCCATTACCCAAGCTCTGGTACTAACTCAACAATATCGGGCCCTTCAAAAAGAAGAAATAAAAGTTCCCTAAGATTTTAAGGTTAAAATCAGTCCAAACAAAGAGGAGGGAATGAAGAACCCCCCCGCCCGCGAGTGGGACAAGGCCTAACCCTGAGGCAGCGCATCCAGGCGCCTCCCATGAATTCAAGTAACAAAAACATTCTGTTTTTTCCGAGATAAGCATTCAAGTAACAAAAACATTCTGTTTTTGCGAGATGAAAAAAAGAAACTATCTCCCCTCGCCCTGACTGGGAAAGTCCCTGAACAGGGTCGTGCTAACCTTCAAGAAATCAATGCTATGCTACTCCCGTGGTTTTTTGCCTTTAAAAGATGCCTGTAATTGCTAATCGGGGCTCTGCCACCTCGGAGAGCCCGTTTGCGCAAACGTCCAATAAACCCTCTTGCTTGTTGCATCTGCCTCTCTGGGGTCTGAGTCTCTGGGGCATCCACCGGGACGCGTTGGCACCCGTGAGCTAGGGTCCAACAGTAGGTGCCAGCATCTTTATGTTAGGTGCCGGAAGAGGTTGTGGGAAGAGCATGTGGAAGTGACAGGATTCTCCTCAGGTGTATCTGATCTCAATGCCGACATTGCAAACGTCCTTGTTCAATGAGAGTGTAGCTCGGTCCTAGCTCCCATCAAAGTGTCTAGCAGACATCTGCCTGCAAAGCATACACACTTCCGAGAGTTGGGCTTATGGACTGTCGCTCCCACATCCTGCCTGCACGTACACCGCGCTCCTAACAGGCCTAGCCCCGATGCGTGCCTGAAGTGTTGTGAGAGGTAAGTGGAAAGTCCCGGCCACAAGACTAGTGCATCCAAGCTCAACCCAGCGATTTCCTAGTATTTCCTGTGTGAGCCAGGTGCGACATCCTAAGTGTCATACGAGAGAAGCTAGCTGAACGCCTTGTCCGAAAGCAACTTACTTCGGAGAGTTGAGCTGACCCTCAGTCCCTCACAGTTGCACACTGCCTGCAGAAAGAGTTTCGAACATCTGCACCACAGCCGTTTGTCAGAGGCTTATGAGACGCAAGTGGAATAAGAAGACCTGGAGGGTGTCTCCAGCTGCAGTGGAGTGGTATTCTGGGTACCTCCTGGCTTAGATACTGCTACGTTCTCAGTGCCCTAGAACGCAGCTAGTTGAAAGCTGGCTTGTAGGCATGCTTCCTTGTGCGAGCTGAGGTCAGGGCAGGACCCTCCCGCATTCTGCCTGCCCGTAGACAAAGGTCCCAGCATCCTTATGTTAGGCGCCGGAAGAGGTTGTGTGAAAAGCATGTGGAAGTGACAGGATCTCTGCTCAAGTGTATCTGATCTCAATGCAGACATTGCAAACGTCCTTGTTCAATGAGAGTGTAGCTCGGTCCTAGCACCCATCAATAAGTGTCTTCCAGACATCTGCCTGCAAAGCATACACACTTCCGAGAGTTGAGCTTATGGACTGTCCCTCCCACATCCTGCCTGCAGGTACACCGCGCTCCTAACAGGCCTAGCCCCGATGCGTGACTGAAGTGTTGTGAGAGGTAAGTGGAAAATTCCGGCCCTCAAGACTAGTGCATCCAAGCTCAATCCAGCGAATTCCTAGTATTTCCTGTGTGAGCCAGGTGCTGCATCCTAAGTGCCATAGGAGAGAAGCTAGCTGAACGCCGTGTCCAAAAGCAACTTACTTCGGAGAGCTGCGCTGACTCTCAGTCCCTCACAGTTGCACACTGCCTGCAGAATGAGTTTCGAACATCTGCACCAGAGCCGTTTGTCAGAGGCTTGTGAGACGCAAGTGGAATAAGCAGACCTGGATGGTGTCTCCAGCTGCAGTGGAGTGGTATTCTGGGTACCTCTTGGCTTAGAGTACTGCTACGTTCTCAGTGCCCTAAGAACGCAGCTAGTTGAAAGCTGGCTTGTAGGCATGCTTCCTTGTGCGAGCTGAGGTCAGGGCAGGACCCGCCCGCATCCTGCCAGCCAGTAGACAAAGGTCCCAGCATCCTTATGTTAGACGCCGGAAGAGGTTGTGAAAAGCATGTGGAAGTGACAGGACTCTGCTCAAGTGAATCTGAGTCCAATACAGACATTGCAATCGTCCTTGTTCAATGAGAGTGTAGCTCGGTCCTAGCACCCATCAAAAAGTTTCTTCCAGACATCTGCCTGCAAAGCATACACACTTCCCAGAGTTGAGCTTATGGACTGTCCCTCCCACATCCTGCCTGCAGGTACACCGCGCTCCTAACAGGCCTAGCCCCGATGCGTGCCTGAAGTGTTGTGAGAGGTAAGTGGAAAGTCCTGGCCCTCAACACTAGTGCATTCAAGCTCAAACCAGCGAATTCCTAGTATTTCCTGTGTGAGCCAAGTGCTGCATCCTAAGTGCCATACGAGAGAAGCTAGCTGAACGCCTTTTCCAAAAGCAACTTACTTCGGAGAGTTGAGCTCACCCTCAGTCCCTCACAGTTGCACACTGCCTGCAGAAAGAGTTTCCAACATCTGCACCTGAGCCGTTTGTCAGAGGCTTGTGAGACGCAAGTGGAATAAGCAGACCTGGATGGTGTGTCCAGCTGCAGTGGAGTGGTATTCTGGAAACCTCCTGGCATAGAATACTGCTACGTTCTCAGTGCCCTAGGAACGCAGCTAGTTGAAAGCTGGCTTGTAGGCATGCTTCCTTGTGCGAGCTGAGGTCAGACAGGACCCTCCCGCATCCTGACTGACCGTAGACATACGTCCCAGCATCCTTATGTTAGGCGCTGGAAGAGGTTGTGTGAACAGCATGTGGAAGTGACAGGACTGTGCTCAAGTGAATCTGAGTCCAAACCAGACATTGCAAACGTCCTTGTTCAATGAGAGTGTAGCCACAAGACTAGTGCATCCAAGCTCAATCCAGCGAATTCCTAGTATTTCCTGTGTGAGCCAAGTGCTGCATGAAGGAGTGAGAAAAAAGTTGTGTGAGGGAAAGAGCCTAGATTCTAAGGGCACTGTGTAGAATAAGCTTGCCTTCCATACACCTGATCAAAATCTCGTTTGGGATTGTTTTATTTTATTAAGACAACTTCTAACACCATGTATCAGGAGGTGGTAGCAGTGAAAACTAGGCCTTCTACTCTGTTTGACCTGTGCAGGAGAGTGGTGTCCCACCTCCACCCACCCCAGCCCCCCGCCCATGTCACAAGCCCAGTACATCATGCCATCTTACTTTGGCTCAGTATGTATTACATTGAGAAGACTGAGGAAATAGACTTCAAGAAAGGCCACTCTGCTTAGGCTATTTGATGCTCACTCTGATATGAGCTGATAAAGATTAGGCCTTCAGTTTGGTTATAACACAAATCAGAGAAGGGCAGAAATCACAGTGAATGATAGAATCAAGATTCATAGAAGTCTTGTCATAGCTGGAGCAATGGAAAATTCTAACAAGGGGAAATTTAATAGAGATAAACCAACTCTTCACACATGCCCTCTACGTAGCAGGTGAAGGGTCTTGCCTTAGGTGCAGATTGTTTGAAATGACTTAGGAGATTTAGTTCACAATATGCTGAAGCAATCTCACAGTGACTGTGACATAAACTTGTGAACTGGGGATGCCTGGTGGCTCAGCGGGTTTAGCACCTGCCTTCAGCCCGGGGCATGATCCTGGAGACCCAGGATCGAGTCCCACGTTGGGCTCCCTGCGTGGAGCCTGCTTCTCCCTCTGCCTGTGTCTCTGCCTCTCTCTCTCTCTCTCTCTCTCTCTCTCTCGTCTCTCATGAATAAACAAATAAAATCTTTAAATAAATAAACTTGTGAACTGTAAAATATAAGATGAAGGACAGGGAGAAGGGGGTGGGAGGTTGATGGTATAGCATAATTCTATGGTGGTCAGCCTACCTCTGAAGAATGGAGACAGAAGTTGGAACCATACTGGTGAGCCAAATTTGGAAGACTTGGAATATTTTTTTCTGAAATAAAAAGATACTATATCTTGAAATATTTGAATGGTTGTGATATGAAAGAGATATCAGTAGACTTGCTTTGGGTGGAAGTTAAAGGAGAATAGGCTTTTGCTGACCTGAAAGTAGAACTTTAGAGGTTTAAAAGTTTTATAAGTTTAAAACTCTGAGCCTACTGGTAATGAAATAAGCTAATTCCAGAAGGTATATGCTGCTCATCATTAAGTGTTCAAATAGAATGTAAAGGAAATTCACGCATTAGAAGAGGTGTTGGACGAGATGACTTTTAGGCCTGCTTGTGGCCCTGCAAGTCCATGATTCTTTGATTCAGATATAATTTACTGGGACCTTCATTTAAACAAAATTTCCTTTGCTGCTCCATTATTAGGTGACAGAACTAATTTAATTCAATAAACATTAACTAAAACTTATAGTGTATAACATCTTATACTAAATTTGGGAAGTACAGACACAATCCCTAACTTTTTGGAGCTAAATTTGAGAAACTTACGAGCTGTATCACTGTAGAATAGAATAACTAGTGTGATAGAAGGGAGAAAGGAGGATTAGGGAAAGGAAAAAAGAAAGGCTCACCTAGGAAGGAATATTTGATGGGTTATATGTGAATGAAACCAATGTCAAGAAAACATGTTTGTATTAGAATTGGAAATTTAATTTATAGAGACACACTGGATACAGTGACATTCACCCCATATGCTTCAGCTCTTCTACTTCCATCTCAACTTTGACTCCTTATGACACTAAGGCCCCCAAAAATTCCTCAAGCACTGCGTTCATGAATTAGGTGTTCTGAACAGAGAGATAGATTCCAGAATATTGGCAAACAATACTGGCTTTCTGCTACTTATTAAGGAAACATCAGATTCATTTTGTCCTAGAGTCTCTCAAGCAGTCCATTTGACTAGCTGTTGATGAAGACTATTAAGATCTTTCTATTGGAGAAATATTTCTTTTCTCAGTATTATCTCAAAGTTTCTGGAGAGATGTTTAAAATCTTTTTTCTAGTTTTGCTAGCTGTGAAATCATTGATCATTGTAGGGCATTGAGGAGGTCCGAGCTTGGTGTTTAGAGATCCAGACTTGGAGTATATCCATTCCATAGGAGTCCTCTTCCACTTTCTCAGTTTTGCATAACAGTAACTCTCTCCTTATTCATAATTCAAAAACAGTTATTACGTGCTTTCTTGTTTCTAGGAATAAATAGCAAGATAAATGGACATAGCCCCTGACTTCTTACAAAGCCAGAGTATTGAAATCTATGTGGTATAGTAGTGAGTGTACATAAAGAGATTAGTACAATAGAGGTAATAAATGGAGTTATAAAGCAATAGGAAAATGAAGGATTATTCGGTAACTTATTTTCTAGCAATTGGGTAACCATTTGGAGAAAAATAAAATGAGATTCACTTTATGATATACTCCAAAAATAATTCTTTCAGAATTGTATAATTATATAATAATTTCTCAGAATGGAGAAAGGCTGCTAATTATTACATGGTTAAATAGATAAAATAATTATAAGAAAATATGGCCACACTTGATCACATAAATGTCAACACTTAAACAAAATTCAAATGGTAAACTTGGAAAGAATGTTTGCAAAAATATTTGCAATGTTTCCAAAATAAAAGATAGGGAAGATGATGCACAACTCTTTAGAATAAAATGAGCAGTGATGAAGGGAGATCACAAAATACACAATAATATCCAAAAATAAAACCTGTCCAATATCATTAACACTGGGAAATGAGGGAGAAAGTGAGTTTGTTATCTCTTATGAAGTCCTTTTGTTTTTGCATTTATTTTCATGGATAGTGCAATGAGTTGTCTCAGAATGGATGAGATTTGCATTTCAATATTATTTTCATGGGAGAAAAATTAATATATATTTCTTGGTGGGTGTTTGGTAGTATTTGTCAAGTCTTAAAATGTTCAAATTCTTGACTAATAATTCACTTCTTAGAATTTATAGAATTAAATGGTTGAGATGTTTATGAATATCTATTTGCACTACAGCAAAGTATAGTAACAAAAAAGCTATAAACAATTTAAATATTCAACAATATAGGAAGTGTATATCAAATGATTTCAAAGTTGTACTAAAATCCTATTTTTAAAAAATATCATCTTTGCTTCCGTAGTGAAATGGCTTCTTCATATTTTTATGAAAGTCTCCTTACTCATTGCCCAATGAATCTCCTTACTCATTGCTCAAAGTTCATTGAACTTATAGCTGATAGCCCAGATAAATGCAATATTCATTCCTTGGTGCATTTCACAAGGATTGATTTCTGGTTTTCTATGTTACTGTTTTATTATTGTGTACAAAGTCATTGTTCTGGGACACCAGAGATATTGCAGTTGAAAAAAAGTTTTGACTTGGTGCAGCTTGCATTTTAGAGGATAAGACATAGTAAACAAATAATTCCAGGTAATCATATATTATGGAAAACAAATCATGACTAATAGGGTAGACAGAGTTTGGAGTTGTGTGATATTTTATATATAGTTTTCAGGGACAGTCTCTGTAAACTGACATTTGAACAGAGACTTGGAATGAATGTGGAAATGGGTCATGCTGATCTCTGAGTGATGAATTGTTTAATAGAAGTGACAGCACTTGCAAAGGTCCTAAGATAATAAGGAACCATGTGGAAACCAATGAAAGCAGAGTGGTATGAAATATGAAATAGTGGTCAAAAATGAGTATTGAGAGAAGTGAGGTGGGGATGAGGGTTGGATCTATAGGACTCTGTAATGCCATGCTAAGAGTTCTGGTGTTTTGGGAGTAGTGGAGTCTGGATTTTTGTTCTATTTTGTTTTTTTGAGTTGTATGGAAAAATCATCAGAGCATTTCACCAGATGAATGACTATAAATGGCCTATGCTTTCAAAGGAACATTCTGACTATTGTCTAGAAAATATTTTAGAAAGAGGCACAACTGGAACTAGGTAAATAATAGATTATTTCAGCAGCTCGGGCAAGACATAATGGTTCCTGGTAAAAGGCCAAAGGTGATGAGAAGTGGTTGAGTTTGGCATTTCTTTTGAGTTTTGCCAAGATTTAGGTAATAAATTAAATTTAAAGTGTGAACATAAACAGATGTCATAGATAATTCTACATGTAGCTTGAACAACTGGATGAGAGGATTGCTTTCATCAAAGTGCACAAGTTGTAAGACTAACATTTAGGATGTTTCAAAGTCAGTTAAGTCTGACTTATCAAGTAGATATCCATAGGGAGATTTTGAGTGGGGATTTGGATACTTAAGTCTGTAGTTAAGGAAGGAGGTCATTTTTGCAAACATATATTTGGAAAGTTGTCTAAAGATATATTAAATATTAAAATTAAATAAATAAAGCCATGAGACTAAGATCACTTGAGGAGTAAGTATAATGAAAAAGTGTATAGTCTAAGTCCCAAGTTAATCCAACATTCAGAGTTTAGATAAATTACAAAGATTCAGAAATGAAATTTTGGTCAGAAACTTGATCAGAGAGGCTGAGGGCTAACCAGATATATGAGATCTCACGTAGTCAAGTGAAGAAGATAGCTCATGACTGAGTGATCAAGTGTCATGGTTGATAGAGATAAAGATTCAGGAGTGACTATTGGATTTGACAACATGGCAGTCATCTGAGATTTGATAAAATCAATTAGGGGCAAGGTCTGGAAAAAAGCTCAACTAGAGAGAATGCAAACTGAGAGTACAGGCAGCAAGGAGAAACAACTATTTGGACAACTTTTGATAAATCAGTCAGTCAGTCATAGTGGCTAGAAGGGCATGTGGAAAATTTTTTGTTGTTGTTTTTGTGTGTGTGTGTGTGTGTGTTTAAATGAATATAAAATAGCATGTTCTATCCTAATGGAGTCATTCAGAAGAGAAAAATTGATGACTCAAAAGAAAGAGGGAGATAATCAAGCTTGGCATATTACCATCTACAATGGCAAAGTCACACTTTTATTTCTCTAAAAGAGGGGATCTTTTGAAAATTTTTGCATTTCATATCTCTAACATTCCAAGCAGAGAAACAGAGGCCCAGAGCTTTTATGCTCTGTCTTACCAATCAAGAATTTCCTGTTGAGATAAGCGCCACAGCAGTATCAACACTCTTAACTGTCTGCCTCTTACTTTAAAAAGTAACCACATCTATCCCTATTTTTACTTTCCATCATCTCTTTTCAGTAGAGTGTCTCTCCTTTTACCGAAGGTAATCTCTTTGTTTTGTGGATATATTCACAAAGGCTAACTCAAATTGTTTTCTATGTTTTTCAACCAAAGTAGCACTGATAAGGACACACTGAAGATATATTTTATAATGGAAGAATGGATGAATCTAAGCAAATTTCTTACAATGTGTTATATGTGCTAGAGATAGTAAAATAATGATATCAAAATATGAAGAAATCATATATGTGCACATCCACCATTTATTTTTTTTAATTTTTTTAATTTATTATTTATGATAGTCACAGAGAGAGAGAGAGAGAGAGGCAGAGATACAGGCAGAGGGAGAAGCAGGCTCCATGCACCGGGAGCCCGACGTGGGACTTGATCCCGGGTCTCCAGGATCGCGCCCTGGGCCAAAGGCAGGCGCCAAACCGCTGCGCCACCCAGGGATCCCACATCCACCATTTAAAACATAAAATCTGGGGGGATTCCTGGGTGGCTCAGTGGTTCAGTGCCTGCCTTTGGCCCAGAGCGTGATCCTGGAGTCACGTGTCAGGCTCCTGGCATGGAGCCTGCTTCTCCCTCTGCTGTCTCTCTCTCTCTCTCTCTCTCTCTCTCTCTCTCTCTGTCAATCATTAGTAAATAAATAAAATCTTTTAAAAAACAAATTAAATAAAATCTGTGCAAATATTATATGTCATTATTTTTGAAAAGTTATGTGTAATTCTTCAGACAGATTAGCTTTAGAAAGCAACGTTAGGGAGCACTGGATGGGTCAGTTGGTTAAGAGTCTGACTCAGTTTCAGCTCAGGTTATGATCCCAGGGATCATGAAATAGAACCCTACATGAAGCTCTTTGATGGTCTCTACGTTCAGTGGGGAGTCAGCTTGAGATTTTTTTCCCTCTCTCTTTCTCCCTCTACTCTCTCTCTCTCTCCCCAAAACATAAATAAAAAAATCTTTGAGGAAAAGAAAGCAATGTTAGATTATAGGAAAAACTTAACAGTTTTTTTCATTGGCACAGAGTATTTAATGAAAAAGGACTATAATTTGAGAAATATACTTAGTGGAATAAATATGTTTTCTTCATTATCTGATTTTGATTTTACCCTTAACAGTCTTCTATTTCCATTACAGATTCTATGTTAATAAAGAATGGAAATAGCTATCTACTGGTCACTTAATGTTATAGAATCTTCCTAGGAGGGAAAAGTACACTTTCCAATAGGGCTTAAAATCATGCCACTGAATGCTGTGAGAGCTCCATGAATACTTTATGATAATTCAAGAGGCCACATGTCTAAATCCACAGTCATTGATACCTTTTGTCTTGCATATCAAAGAGTGGCAATATGGACAACTTTGGATACTGAACTGATGCTAGGGATTGTTTGTTTTAATTCAGAGTTGGAGTATCTTGGCATGAAGTGCTGAGAGCAGCCTATGAATATGAATAAGGAATTGGAAAATTTGGGTTCTAGATCTAGTTTTGTTTTTTTGCCTTAAATTTATATAGTTATATATCTCTTAACATACTAAGAGATGATAAGAAATGCAATAAAATGCTAAAGTAAAACCCAAAGGTGCATTTTTTAAGCTAAAAATATTCCAGTGTTAAAATACTTATGCCATTGTATAATCCATCAACCTTTATATATTCAGTTTTAAAGTCTATAAATGCCATGGACTTGTGGGGATCAAATAAGATAATAAATATGTAATCTCTTTGAAAACTCTAAAGCATTATGGAAATGTGAGGTATTGTACTTCTGGTTATTTTTTTTTATTTCAAGTTTTTCCTTAAATTCTAGTTAGTTAACATATTTGGTAAAATTGGTTTTAGATGTAGAATTTAGTGATTCATCGCTTACATACAATACACAGTGCTCATCACAAGTGCCCTCCTTAATACCCATCACTCATTTAGCCCATCCCCTGTGCACCTCCCTCCATCAACCCTCAGTTTGCTCTCTATAGTCAAGAATCTCTTAGGAAGAGGAATCCTCTCACACTGTGGTGGGAATGCAAACTGGTGCAGCTACTCTTGAAAACAGTACTGAGGTTCCTCAAGAAGTTACAAGTAGAGCTATCCTGTGGCCCACCAATTGTACTACTAGGTATTTATCCAAAGGATACAAAACTAGTGATTCAAAGGGGCACATGCACCCCAATTTTTTTTCCAATTTTTATAGCATCAATGTCCACAATAGCCAAAGTATAGAAGGAGCCAAATGTTCATCTACAGATAATGGATAAAGAAGATGTGAGATAGATTGATAGATCAATCGTTCCATGTCATGGAATATTACTCAGCTATAAAAAAAGAATGAAATCTTGCCATTTGCAGTAACATGGAGGTAAGTAGAGGGTATTATGCTAAGTGAAATAAGTCAGAAAAAGATAAATACCATACAATTTCACACATGTAGGATTTAAGAAACAAAACAGATAAACATAGAAGAGAAGGAAAAATAAAATAAGGTAAAAACAGAGAGGAAAGCAAAACCATAAGGGACTCTTAAGTATAGGGAACAAATTGAGGATTTCTGAGGGTGGGGGGTGAGGAGATGGGATAATTGGGTGATGGGCATTAAGGAAGACATGTGATGTAATGAGCACGGGGGGTGATTTATACAACTGATGAATCACTAAATTCTGTCCCCGAAATTAATAATAAACTATATGTTAACTAAATTGAATTTAAATTAAAAATTTTTGAAAAAGAGTCTTATACTTTGCTTCCCTCTCTCTTTTTTTCCTTCCCCTATGTTCATCTGTTTTGTTTCTTAAATTCCACAGGAGTGAAATAAAAAAATTATTATTATTTTTTTTATGAAATAAAAAAAATATTAGAGTTGATACATGATCCAGCAAAGTCCCAGGATATAAAACCAATGTACAGAAATCTATTGTGTTTTGTTTTTTTAAGATTGTATTTATTTATTTGACAGAGCACACAAGAACACAAGCAGGGGTAGCTGCAGGGAGAGAGGGAGAAGCAGATGCCTCACTAATCAGGGAGACTGATGCAGGACCCTGAGACAAAGGCAGATGATTAAAGGACTGAGCCATCCAGGTGTCCCCTCTGTTGCATTTCTATAGACCAATAATGAAGCAGCAGGAGAGAAATCAAGGAACCAGTCCCATTTACAATTGCATCAACAACCACAAAATTCCTAGTAATAAACCTAATCAAAGAGATAAAACATCTGTACTCTGAAAACTATAGAACACTTATGGGAGAGATTAAAGAGGATGTAAAGAAATGGAAAGACATTCCATGCTCATGAACTGGAAGAATAAATATTGTTAAACGTCTGTCCTACCCAAAGCAATCTACACATTAAATGTAATTCCTATCAAAATACCAATATGTATGGAACCACAAAACCCTAAAAGCCAAAGCCACCTTGAAAAAGAAAAAAAAGAAGAAAAAAAAAGAAAAAGAAAAAAAAGAAAAAAAAAAGAAAAAGAAAAGAAAAACAGATCTGGAGGCACCACAGTTCTGGACTTCAACCACTTTTACCAAGGTGTAGTGATCAAAACAGTAAGGTACTGCCACAAAAACAGACACACAGATCAGTGGAACAGAACAGAAAGCAGGCACACAATATATAATGAACAATCTTTGAAAAAGGAAAGAATATCCGATGGAAAAAATACAATCACTTGAAAAAATTATGTTGGGAAAACTGGACAGCCACATGCAGAAGAATGAAACTGGACCACTTTCTTACATCAAACACAAACTCAAAATAGATTAAAGACCTAAATGTGAGAAAGGAAACAATCAAAATACTAGAGGAAAACACAGACGGCAACCTCTTTGACATTGGCCATAGCAACTTCTTATTAGACATGTCTCTGGAGGCAAGGGAACAAAAGCAAAAATGAACTATTGGGACTTAATCAAGACAAAAAGCTTCTGCACAGCAAAGGAAACAACAAATCTAAAAGGCAACTTATGGAATGGGAGATTTGCAAATGGCATATTTGATAAAGGGTTAGTATCCAGAATCTATAAAGAACTTATCAAACACAACACCCGAAAAGGAAATAATCCAATTAAGAAATAGGCAGAGGACATGAATAGACATTTTTCCAAAGAAGACATCCAAATGGCTAATAGACACATGGAAAGATGTTCAACATCACTCATCATTAGGAAATACATTTCAAAACCATAATGAGACACCACCTCACACCTGTCAGAATGGCTAAAATTAACAACACAAAACAACAGATTTTGGTGAGGATATGGAGAAAGGGGAACCCTCTTACACTATTGGTAGGAATGCAAACTGGTGTAGCCACTTGCAAAAACAGCATGGAGGTTCCTCAAAAAGTTAAAAATAGAGCTACCCTACAGCCCAGTAATTGCATTATTGGATATTTACCCCAAAAATACAAAAATACTGATTCAAAAGGGCACATGCATCTGGTGCTTATAGCAGCATTATTAATAATAGACTATGGAAAGAGCTGAAATGCCACTGACTGATGAGTGGATAAAGAAGAGATTGTATGTATACACAATGGACTATTATTCACCATCAAAAGAAATGAAATTTGGCATTTGCGGAGACGTGTATGGAGCTAGGGAGTATTATGTTAAGAGAAATAAGTCAAAGTCTGACAAATGCATATACTCATTGTTAAAACTGTATTGGTATCATTTGCAATGGTGGCGTAGGGTGAGGGGGAACATTTTGTGACAAGTACCAAGCTGATTTTGTAATAATGGGCATTTGTCTCAGTGATATTTAAGAAGTCTCTGGTGCAGTGAATAGAGGTGGCATGAAGAAGTTGCAGTCATCTGTGCACCACATCTAACATTATGCTAGTAAATCAGGGTTACGTGTGAAGTAAGGTGGCCTTTAGAAGGTCCATCTATAAGTCGAAGGTCTAGATCTCTTAGCATTATTATAAAAATAACATTTGCTAGAGATAACCACAAAGAAGATTCTGAAAAATATATATATAATGAAACAAAAGCAGTTGTTTGAATTAGTACTGTTCATTCTTTTAGGCAAATTTTCTGATATCTTGCCTTATGCTAGAAAGAAAATCCAACTTCAGCCAATGTGTGTAATCCTGTTACCACGTACCACATTTTACCACCAGAGATGAAATGCTGTAGTCAGTCCTTAAGGGAGTTACAATATGGGCCCCAGGAGAATTGTCCTCGTCTCTTTGGGATGCATGTTGTTTCTATAAACTGCTTTTAAGAGAGTGCTCTTGAGAGTGCTATTTCAAGTAAGAGAACAATACACGTCATTTAGGATGTGGTAATATTTGAAGAGTGTAAAAGAGAATATAGTGCCTCAATATATAGTGCTTTGATTTTTTTTTTATCATTTTGAGGTAGGATTTTTGTTCCTGGGAAGGATTATCTATCATTAATAACTTAGTTTAAATGGTTCAATCTGTTGAACCTGATGGAAGACTAGTGGAAGTGAGGCTTTTATACTAGATAGGTTGAAAATCAAGATCCAGCATATACCTGGGAGGGAAAGAGCTCAGGAGTTAGAGGGAAAAAGCCTTGGCTTTGAGAACAGTGAAGACAATACTGAGTAGGTGATGGATCATGAAGAAGGGAAACATTGTAGAGAATGACTTCCGAAAGAATTTCTGTAAGATTGCTCTTGTAAAGGGACATACAAGGAAAGCAGCAATTCTTTGCTTTAGCTTTCACTGAGGTAAATCTGATTTAGAAATTTTTTTGTGCCTCATGCTTTGTCTCTAATAACCTATATCCCTGGTATTTGGCATTTGCCAAATGAGTATTCAGCGAGTGCCAACTTGGGTAATCAAACAGATATGAAGGCATTGGTAAGAAATGCTAATTGTTTTATTGCTTGGTTCTTACCCTTCTTTACAAGTCTCACCGCTTCAGTCTCTAGTAATTTTAGGCCTCAATTCTTCTGATCCTGGAAGAAATACTCTGTGATAATGATATGGAATGAATATTTGACACAGGAAAATCTGCAAATCAACTCTTTACATTACTTAGTGTTACAACAATTTATTCCACGGGTGCCATTTCCTGGGCAAATCATATATAACCATTATTCCATAGCAAAGCACAAGAGAAAGAAACGGTGAGTCTGGAAAACAGGAGTGAATTTTGTGAATTCTGTAGAGGAAGGCTCCACAGAAAAGAGAATCGGAAAACAGTTTTTCTCTGTAGGAGAGTCACTAGCTGCAAGGTACTGCACATCCCACACATGTACATACTGATAGAATATGGTGTGAAAATCAGCAGTTATACCAGGGCCCTAAATGCTGCTTCAACAGCCCAAACTGCTATATTCTTCCTTCATCCCTGATTTGAAGCAGTAGGTCTTCTCTGAGCATCATTTTTTTTTCTTTTCATTTGTCTCTTTTAAAATTTCATTTTGCTTCCAGTAAATTCTGTGGGGATGGTAACTGACAGAAAGCAAAAAGACACAGTGAGAAAAGAAGCTGTGTGTTGGTTTAATTGTGTGCTTCAGAGTCATATTCCAATATTATCATCATTTTAGTCACAGGCCATCCTGCATTTCAGATGAAATCTAAGAGGATAAACTATTTAAAATAGGTTTTGTGTGCTATTTGTGGAGAGCAGAGAGATCATTGCATCCGTCAAATCCCTGTTTACATCAATAGAGACTGGCATGATCTTAAGCTAGCAAAAACTGTTCTTGCTCTGCTGCTATTAGTATTCTCAGCTGCTTCATGGTCCAAGGCCAGCAGCAGGAGACCACTTAGACGTCCATCACCCATAGTGGTTCTTACAGAATATAATCCCTAACTCACTTTAGCACAAAGAAGTGTTTTTCATTCTGAAGTGCAGAACTGGTAAAGAGAACAAGTACAGATATTGACAGTGTGGCTGATAAACTCTTGATAATTTGGTAAAAGGCTCAGGGTGTTATCATTCAATTAGAATTCTTTAAAATAAAAAAAAGAATTCTATGGGTGTTTTGACTGCTTTAGTTTCTTGGGTTCAAGGAGATTGTTACTGAACTATGTGTCAGATAATGCCAAAGGGCAGAGGTAAATATTCAATATATGTGGGCACAAATGGATTAGAATCCAGAATTCATGGGGTGCAAATATGATTATTTTCTCAACTGTTTGTAAAAGGAATAGAGTTCTTCAAATCACATAGTCCAATTCTAATCTTTACCTACATGATGTTATGTGTGGGTGCAATTTCATCGCTATCACATCTTTGTAGGGATGCAAACACAAATTAAATTAAAAACCATCCTAGATTAAACAATTTGAGAAACCTGCAAATTGCTGTTTTAAGAATCATTGATTTTTGGGCTCCTGGGTGGCTCCGTTGGTTGAGTGACTCTTGATTTTGACTCAGGGCACAATCTCAGAGTTGTGAGATTGAGCCCCACTACACTCAGAAGGGAGTAAGCTTGAGATGTTCTCTCTCCCTCTCCCTCTGCCCTTCTCCCTGCTTGCACTCTGTCTCTCCTCTCTCTCTGTCTGTCTCTTTCTCTTTCATAGATAGATAGATAGATGATAGATAGATAGATATAAAGAATCATTGACTTCATTCTTCAATAATTTTTATCACCTATTACAAGATAGATGTTATCATTCATATTATCCATATGAGTTGATTGCTTAATTTTTTATAACAGCTATTTCATGATGATAATAAAATAGAG
>NW_024570720.1:0-34468 GCF_018345385.1 Vulpes lagopus | reverse complement strand
TTGTGGGCCGGGACTTTCCACTTACCTCTCACAACACTTCATGCACGCATTGGGGCTAGGCCCGTTAGGAGCACGGTGTACGTGCAGGCAGGATGTGGGAGGGACTTTCCATAAGCTCAACTCTTGGAAGTGTGTATGTTTTGCAGGCAGATGTCTGCTCGACACTTTGATGGGAGCTAGGACCGAGCTACACTCTCATTGAACAAGAACGTTTGCAAAGTCTGTATTGAGATCAGATACACTTGAGGAGAATCCGGTCACTTCCACATGCTCTTCACACAACCTTTTCCGGCACCTAACATAAGGTTGCTGGGACCTACGTCTTCGGGCAGTCCGAATGCGGGAGGGTCCTGCCCTGAACTCAGCTGGCACAAGGAAGCACGCCTACAAGCCAGCTTTCAACTAGCTGCGTTCCTCGGGCACTGAGAACGTAACAGTGTTCTAAGCCAGAAGGTACCCAGAATACCACTCCACTGCAGCTGGATACAACCTCCAGATCTACTAATTCCACTTGCGTCTCACAAGTCTGTGACAAACGGCTGTGGTGCAGAACTTGGAAACTTTTTCTGCATGCAGTGTGCAACTGTGAGGGACTGAGGGTGAGCTCAACTCTCCAAAATAAGTTGCATTCGGACAAGGCTTTCAGCCAGCTTCTCTCGTATGACACATAGGATGTAGCACCTGGCTCACACAGGAAATACTAGGAAATCGCTGGGTTGAGTTTGGATGCACTTGTCTTGTGGGCCGGGACGTTCCACTTAACTCTCACAACACTTCATGCACGCATCGGTGCTAGGCCTGTTAGGAGCGCGGTGTACGTGCAGGCAGGATGTGGGAGGGACTGTCCATAAGCTCAACTCTCGGAAGTGTGTATGTTTTGCAGGCAGATGTATGCTAGACACTTTGATGGGAGCTAGGACCGAGCTACACTCTCATTGAACAAGGACGTTTGCAATGTCTACATTGAGATCAGATACACCTGAGGAGAATCCTGTCACTTCCACATGCTCTTCACACAACCTCTTCCGGCACCTAATATAAGGATGCTGGGACCTACGTCTACGGGCATTCAGAATGCGGGAGGTTCCTGCCCTGAACTCATCTCGCACAGGAAGCACGCCTACAAGCCAGCTTTCAACTAGCTGCGTTCCTCGGGCACTGAGAATGCAGCAGTACTCTAAGCCAGGAGGTACCCAGAATACCACTCCACTGCAGCTTGAGACACCCTCCAGCTCTTCTTATTCCACTTGCGTCTCACAAGCCTCTGACAAACGGCTGTGGTGCAGATGTTGGAAACTCTCTCTGCAGGCAGTGTGGAATTGTGAGGGACTGAGGGTGAGCTCAACTCTCCGAAGTAAGTTGCTTTCGGACAAGGCGTTCAGCCAGCTTCTCTCGTATGGCACTTAGGATGTAACACCTGGCTCACACAGGAAATACTAGGAAATCGCTGGGTTGAGCTTGGATGCACTAGTCTTGTGGGCCGGGACTTTCCACTTACCTCTCACAACACTTCAGGCACTCATCGGGCTAGGCCTGTTAGGAGCGCGGTGTACGTGCAGGCAGGATGTGGGAGGGACAGTCCATAATCCCAACTCGCGGGAGTGTGTATGCTTTGCAGGCTGATGTCTGCTAGACACTTTGATGGGAGGTAGGACCGAGCTACACTCTCATTGAACAAGGACGTTTGCAATGTCTGCATTGAGATCAGATACACTTGAGGAGAATACTGTCACTTCCCATGCTCTGCACACAACCTCTTCCGGCACATGATTCTCCGCAGTGACATACGAGAGAAGCTAGCTGAACGCCTTGTCCAAAAGCAACTTACTGCGGAGAGTTGAGCTCACCCTCAGTCCCTCACAGTTGCACACTGCCTGCAGAAAGAGTTTCCAACATCTGCACCACAGCCGTTTGTCAGAGGCTTGTGAGACGCAAGTGGAATAAGCAGACCTGGAGGGTGTCTCCAGCTGCAGTGGAGTGGTATTCTGGGTACCTCCTGGCTTAGAACACTGTTACGTTCTCAGTGCCCGAGGAACGCAGCTAGTTGAAAGCTGGCTTGTAGGCGTGCTTCCTTGTGCGAGCTGAGTTCAGGGCAGGAACCTCCCGCATTCTGACTGCCCGTAGACGTAGGTCCCAGCATCCTTATGTTAGGTGCCGGAAGAGGTTGTGTGAAGAGCATGTGGAAGTGACAGGATTCTCCTCAGTGTATCTGATCTCAATGCAGACATTGCAAACAGCCTTGTTCAATGAGAGTGTAGCTCGGTCCTAGCTCCCATCAAAGTGTCTAGCAGACATCTGCCTGCAAAGCATACACACTTCCGAGAGTTGGGCTTATGGACTGTCCCTCCCACATCCTGCCTGCACGTACACCGCGCTCCTAACAGGCCTAGCCCCGATGCGTGCCTGAAGTGTTGTGAGAGGTAAGTGGAAAGTCCCGGCCCACAAGACTAGTGCATCCAAGCTCAACCCAGCGATTTCCTAGTATTTCCTGTGTGAGCCAGGTGCGACATCCTAAGTGCCATACGAGAGAAGCTAGCTGAACGCCTTGTCCAAAAGCAACTTACTTCGGAGAGTTGAGCTCACCCTCAGTCCCTCACAGTTGCACACTGCCTGCAGAAAGAGTTTCCAACATCTGCACCACAGCCGTTTGTCAGAGGCTTGTGAGACGCAAGTGGAATAAGCAGACCTGGAGGGTGTCTCCAGCTGCAGTGGAGTGGTATTCTGGGTACCTCCTGGCTTAGAACACTGTTACGTTCTCAGTGCCCGAGGAACGCAGCTAGTTGAAAGCTGGCTTGTAGGCGTGCTTCCTTCTGTGAGCTGAGTTCAGGGCAGGACCCTCCCGCATTCTGACTGCCCGTAGACGTAGGTCCCAGCATCCTTATGTTAGGTGCCGGAAGAGGTTGTGTGAAGAGCATGTGGAAGTGACAGGATTCTCCTCAGGTGTATCTGATCTCAATGCAGACATTGCAAACGTCCTTGTTCAATGAGAGTGTAGCTCGGTCCTAGCTCCCATCAAAGTGTCTAGCAGACATCTGCCTGCAAAGCATACACACTTCCGAGAGTTGGGCTTATGGACTGTCCCTCCCACATCCTGCCTGCACGTACACCGCGCTCCTAACAGGCCTAGCCCCGATGCGTGCCTGAAGTGTTGTGAGAGGTAAGTGGAAAGTCCCGGCCCACAAGACTAGTGCATCCAAGCTCAACCCAGCGATTTCCTAGTATTTCCTGTGTGAGCCAGGTGCGACATCCTAAGTGCCATACGAGAGAAGCTAGCTGAACGCCTTGTCCGAAAGCAACTTACTTCGGAGAGTTGAGCTCACCCTCAGTCCCTCACAGTTGCACACTGCCTGCAGAAAGAGTTTCCAACATCTGCACCACAGCCGTTTGTCAGAGGCTTGTGAGACGCAAGTGGAATAAGCAGACCTGGAGGGTGTCTCCAGCTGCAGTGGAGTGGTATTCTGGGTACCTCCTGGCTTAGAACACTGTTACGTTCTCAGTGCCCGAGGAACGCAGCTAGTTGAAAGCTGGCTTGTAGGCGTGCTTCCTTGTGCGAGCTGAGTTCAGGGCAGGACCCTCCCGCATTCTGACTGCCCGTAGACGTAGGTCCCAGCATCCTTATGTTAGGTGCCGGAAGAGGTTGTGTGAAGAGCATGTGGAAGTGACAGGATTCTCCTCAAGTGTATCTGATCTCAATGCAGACATTGCAAACGTCCTTGTTCAATGAGAGTGTAGCTCGGTCCTAGCTCCCATCAAAGTGTCTAGCAGACATCTGCCTGCAAAGCATACACACTTCCGAGAGTTGGGCTTATGGACTGTCCCTCCCACATCCTGCCTGCACGTACACCGCGCTCCTAACAGGCCTAGCCCCGATGCGTGCCTGAAGTGTTGTGAGAGGTAAGTGGAAAGTCCCGGCCCACAAGACTAGTGCATCCAAGCTCAACCCAGCGATTTCCTAGTATTTCCTGTGTGAGCCAGGTGCGACATCCTAAGTGCCATACGAGAGAAGCTAGCTGAACGCCTTGTCCGAAAGCAACTTACTTCGGAGAGTTGAGCTCACCCTCAGTCCCTCACAGTTGCACACTGCCTGCAGAAAGAGTTTCCAACATCTGCACCACAGCCGTTTGTCAGAGGCTTGTGAGACGCAAGTGGAATAAGCAGACCTGGAGGGTGTCTCCAGCTGCAGTGGAGTGGTATTCTGGGTACCTCCTGGCTTAGAACACTGTTACGTTCTCAGTGCCCGAGGAACGCAGCTAGTTGAAAGCTGGCTTGTAGGCGTGCTTCCTTGTGCGAGCTGAGTTCAGGGCAGGACCCTCCCGCATTCTGACTGCCCGTAGACGTAGGTCCCAGCATCCTTATGTTAGGTGCCGGAAGAGGTTGTGTGAAGAGCATGTGGAAGTGACAGGATTCTCCTCAGGTGTATCTGATCTCAATGCAGACATTGCAAACGTCCTTGTTCAATGAGAGTGTAGCTCGGTCCTAGCTCCCATCAAAGTGTCTAGCAGACATCTGCCTGCAAAGCATACACACTTCCGAGAGTTGGGCTTATGGACTGTCCCTCCCACATCCTGCCTGCACGTACACCGCGCTCCTAACAGGCCTAGCCCCGATGCGTGCCTGAAGTGTTGTGAGAGGTAAGTGGAAAGTCCCGGCCCACAAGACTAGTGCATCCAAGCTCAACCCAGCGATTTCCTAGTATTTCCTGTGTGAGCCAGGTGCGACATCCTAAGTGCCATACGAGAGAAGCTAGCTGAACGCCTTGTCCGAAAGCAACTTACTTCGGAGAGTTGAGCTCACCCTCAGTCCCTCACAGTTGCACACTGCCTGCAGAAAGAGTTTCCAACATCTGCACCACAGCCGTTTGTCAGAGGCTTGTGAGACGCAAGTGGAATAAGCAGACCTGGAGGGTGTCTCCAGCTGCAGTGGAGTGGTATTCTGGGTACCTCCTGGCTTAGAACACTGTTACGTTCTCAGTGCCCGAGGAACGCAGCTAGTTGAAAGCTGGCTTGTAGGCGTGCTTCCTTGTGCGAGCTGAGTTCAGGGCAGGACCCTCCCGCATTCTGACTGCCCGTAGACGTAGGTCCCAGCATCCTTATGTTAGGTGCCGGAAGAGGTTGTGTGAAGAGCATGTGGAAGTGACAGGATTCTCCTCAAGTGTATCTGATCTCAATGCAGACATTGCAAACGTCCTTGTTCAATGAGAGTGTAGCTCGGTCCTAGCTCCCATCAAAGTGTCTAGCAGACATCTGCCTGCAAAGCATACACACTTCCGAGAGTTGGGCTTATGGACTGTCCCTCCCACATCCTGCCTGCACGTACACCGCGCTCCTAACAGGCCTAGCCCCGATGCGTGCCTGAAGTTTTGTCTGAGGTAAGTGGAAAGTCCTGGCCCACTAGACTAGTGCATCGAAGCTCACCCAGCGATTTCCTAGTATTTCCTGTGAGAGCCGGGTGCTACATCCACAGGTCATACGAGAGAAGCTAACAGAACGCCTTGTCCAAAAGCAACTTACTTCGGAGAGTTGAGCTCACCCTCAGTCCCTCAGAGTTGCAAACTGCCTGCACAAAGAGTTTCCAACATCTGCACCACAGATGCAGATCTCTGCATCTCTGCAGATCTTTTTTTTTTTTTTTTGCGAACCTAAGGGAAACTTTATTTACTCTTCTTAAAGTAGTCTAGTTTAAAAACCAGAGGTTAAGTGAGAGGAAAGAACACAAAACCTTCCCCAGACAGACAGACAGATATACAGAAAGGGGGGTGGAGGGGCTTCAGGTCAGATCTTCTCCATCTTGGAAATGTGGTCATCACAGATTCGGGTTAATTCTTCATTTTCCTTAGTCTTCTGCTCTACTGTCTTCTCCAGTGACTGGATGCGCATCTGCTCCTTCCTCAGGCTGGCCTGGAAGGCCAGGGCCTCCGCTTGGGCCTTGCTGCGCACCTGGGCAATCTCCTCACTGGCCAGCTTGAGCTTCTCTTCTGCGTGGGCCTTCAGGGCCTGGTACCGCTGGCCCTCCTTCTCAATCCTCACTGTGTAATCCTCGACACACTTCTTTAGAGATTCTTCATTCGTGTGATACCCCTCGATCACTTCCTTCTGTTTCTCAAACCGCTTGAAGAGGTCAGAGAAAGACTTTTCCATGGAGCTCAGGTCTGCAGCCAACTGGTCTTTTTCCTTTAGAATCTTCTGGATTTCAGCTTTTGCTAGTTCCTTCTGTTTCTGAGCCTCCTCCATTGCCTGATACACGATCCCCTCAAACCCGTCCATTATCTTCCCCATTTCCAGATTCGTTGCATGGAGTGTGTCACACCTGCTCCTCAGCAAGGAGTTCTCTTCTCTCATGGCTTCCACCGCTGCATCCATGTCCTTCTGGGTGTACTGCAGCACATCCACGATGGAGCCCAAGGGCAGCAGCGGGCCTCCAGGCCCGAAGACACAGGGAGGCGGATCCAGCACGGGAGCATCTGGGGCTCCTAGGAAATCCAACTCCACTAGCTTTGCCTCGGGTGGGCTGCCTGAGGGAGGTGCGGCCATGTCCTGTGGGAGGTCCTGTGTGCTGTTGGTCTCCGGTGCCACAGGCACTGGTCTCCGAGGGCTGTCCTTCAGAAGCGGGTCAAACTTGAGGTACAAGGACTGTTTCCTCAGGGCTGACTCCTTGAACAAGGAACTCCCGAACTGTTCCAGGTAGTCCACCTCAGCTCCCATGCCTAGGACCTCAGTGGGGTCTCGGAAGCACTCCTCCTTGGGGTCTGAGGCTGGCTCCGGGTCCTGTGGAGGACCTCCCAGGCTGCCTGCTGGAGCGGATGCCCCTGCGCGCTCTGCTGCTCCCTCCTCACCCGCCGTGTCTGGGGTCCCTGCCGCCGTCTGCACATCATGTGCGTCCTCTGCCGAGGCCGTAGGCACCTGCTGGCTCAGAGGGGAGTACCCTGTGGCCTCGGGACCAGCATGCAGCTTCTTGGCCATAGGTCCAGCTGGCCTGCTCTGGGGGCTTTCTGGGGGCTGGGCCTCTCTTCCACCTTCAAACGGGTTAAAGTCTGGGTCATCCAGCTTGTTCCAGTCCAGGTTGTAAGACCCCCGGAGAAGGGGAATGGGCTCCTCATCCACCTCCTTGGGTGCATTTTCCTGCCTGGCCTCTGATACCCTGGAAGGAGGTTTAAGGCTGGGTCTCTCCCCCAGTTCCCTTTTGCTGGTGGCATTGTCAGAGAAATCAAATTCTAGCCTTATGGGTCTGTTGCTCCACGAGCTGACCCTTTGGTCATCATCTTCTTCCTTCTGAGGACTTGGGGATGGGGCCCCTCTAGCCTTCAGAGAGCTGTCCAGGATGGTGTTTCTAGGACCAAAGGGGTCCTCAGGTCTGGCTGGGGCCTTGCCAGGCAGGTCTGCGAAGGGTCCTTCTGCACATGCTTCTGTAGGCTGAGTGCCAGGTGGCCAAGTAGCCCCGGATGAGGATGCAGGGACCTGGTTCGAATTTTCTCTGGAAGCTCTGTGAGGGTCTTCTGTTCTGTCTTGGGGAGGTTTATAAATGGTTTATAAAAAATAAACTAATATATAAAACTATTTTGCCCAAGTTTTTTCAACTTAGAGAAAAGTGGTTCCATATTCAAATAAATACACTAGAGCCACCTCGATGGTGCAGTCGGTTAAATTATCCGACTCTTGGTTTTGGCTCAGGTCATGAGATCAAGCCCTGTGTAGGACTCTGACTCTTGGTGCCAGAGTTGGCTTGGGATTCTCTTTCTCCCTCTCTACCACACCCCCACCCCTGCCGCCACTCACATGTCCGTGCACTCTCTCTCTCAAATAAATATTAAAATACACACACACACACACACACACACGACTCTTCCTACCCGAAATAAGCTTTTGTAGTTTACTGGTCAGATAATTTGATCATTAGAATTGTAACAAATCAGCTGACTGACTTGCTAAAACTAGACCTAGAGCTTCCTAAAGCCTTATATAGCCTTTAATATTAATTGTATACAATATTATTGAATGTATATAGTTAACTTTTTTATTTCGAAATGTGCAACATGTTTTCAGACAACATAAGTCTTTAAACAAATGCTTATTTTAATTTAAGCCTTAACAGTTAATTGGTCAAACTATTGTAAGAGGGAACTTTAATATCACATTTGTTGCTTCTTAAAACCCTACACTTAAAAAATTCGATTGTTTGAAGGGTTATTTTGAAAGTGGGAAAATAAACTTATGTTGCTAATTGATCTAAAAAAAAAAAAAACAAAAAAAAACAAAAAAAAAACGTCCTGCCTGCACGTACACGCGCTCCTAACAGGCCTAGCCCCGATGCGTGCCTGAAGTGTTGTGAGAGGTAAGAGGAAAGTCCCGCCCCACAAGACTAGTGCATCCAAGCCTCAACCCAGCGATTTCTAGTATTTCCTGTGTGAGCCAGGTGCGACATCCTAAGTGCCATACGAGAGAAGCTAGCTGAACGCCTTGTCCGAAAGCAACTTACTTCGGAGAGTTGAGCTCACACTCAGTCCCTCACAGTTGCACACTGCCTGCAGAAAGAGTTTCCAACATCTGCACCACAGCCGTTTGTCAGAGGCTTGTGAGACGCAAGTGGAATAAGCAGACCTGGAGGGTGTCTCCAGCTGCAGTGGAGTGGTATTCTGGGTACCTCCTGGCTTAGAACACTGTTACGTTCTCAGTGCTCGAGGAACGCAGCTAGTTGAAAGCTGGCTTGTAGGCGTGCTTCCTTGTGCGAGCTGAGTTCAGGGCAGGACCCTCCCGCATTCTGACTGTCCGAAGACGTAGGTCCCAGCATCCTTATGTTAGGTGCCCGAAGGGGTTGTGTGAAGAGCATGTGGAAGTGACAAGATTCTCCTCAAGTGTATCTGATCTCAATGCAGACATTGCAAACGTCCTTGTTCAATGAGAGTGTAGCTCGGTCCTAGCTCCCATCAAAGTGTCTAGCAGACATCTGCCTGCAAAGCATACACACTTCCGAGAGTTGGGCTTATGGTCAGTCCCTCCCACATCCTGCCTGCACGTACACTGCGCTCCTAACTGGCCTAGCCCCGATGCGTGCCTGAAGTGTTGTGAGAGGTAAGTGGAAAGTCCCGGCCCACAAGACTAGTGCATCCAAGCTCAACCCAGCGATTTCCTAGTATTTCCTGTGTGAGCCGTGTGCTACATCCTAAGTGTCATACGAGAGAAGCTAGCTGAACGCCTTGTCCAAAAGCAACTTACTTCGGAGAGTTGAGCTCACCCTCCGTCCCTCACAGTTGCACACTGCCTGCAGAAAGAGTTTCCAACATCTGCACCACAGCCGTTTGTCAGAGGCTTGTGAGACGCAAGTGGAATAAGCAGACCTGGAGGGTGTCTCCAGCTGCAGTGGCGTCGTATTCTGGGTACCTCCTGGCTTAGAACACTGTTACGTTCTCAGTGCCCGAGGAACGCAGCTAGTTGAAAGGTGGCTTGTAGGCGTGCTTCCTTTTGCGAGCTGAGTTCAGGGCAGGACCCTCCCGCATTCTGACTGCCCGTAGATGTAGGTCCCAGCATCCTTATGTTAGTTGCCGGAAGGGGTTGTGTGAAGAGCATGTTGAAGTGACAGGATTCTCCTCAAGTGTATCTGATCTCAATGCAGACATTGCCAACGTCCTTGTTCAATGAGAGTGTAGCTCGGTCCTAGCTCCCATCAAAGTGTCTAGCATGGGTGGGGCCACAGAGGGAGGACAGGGCGAGGTTGTGGGTTTGGGTCCTGACGCCCTCCACCCACCCCGGGGTCTCTTTCCCCCTTCCTCCTCCTCCTCCTCCACCCCCCCTTCCTCCTCCACCCGCCCGCGGTGCCCCCCTCACCTTCCCGCTCGCCCCTATTGTTCCGCCCCCGGCCTTCCGCCCTTCCCCTTCCCTCCCGCTCCCCTTTTCCCCTCAGTTGCCTCGCGCCTGCAGTTTTTGGCTTTCACCCCCACCAGTGACCAAAGACTTGACCACTCAAAGTCCAGCTCCCCGGAACACTGCTCGACATGGACACCGGTGTGATTGAAGGTGGATTAAATGTCACTCTCACCATCCGGCTACTTATGCATGGAAAGGAAGTTGGCAGTATCATCGGAAAGAAAGGAGAATCAGTTAAGAAGATGCGTGAGGAGAGTGGTGCACGTATCAACATCTCAGAAGGGAATTGTCCTGAGAGAATTATCACTTTGGCTGGACCCACTAACGCCATCTTCAAAGCCTTCGCTATGATCATTGACAAACTGGAAGAGGACATCAGCAGCTCTATGACCAATAGCACAGCTGCCAGTAGACCCCCAGTTACCCTGAGGCTGGTGGTCCCTGCTAGTCAGTGTGGCTCTCTCATTGGGAAAGGTGGTTGCAAGATCAAGGAAATACGAGAGAGTACAGGGGCTCAGGTTCAGGTGGCAGGGGATATGCTCCCCAACTCAACTGAGCGGGCCATCACTATTGCTGGCATTCCGCAATCCATCATTGAGTGTGTGAAACAGATCTGCGTGGTCATGTTGGAGTCCCCCCCGAAGGGCGTGACCATCCCGTACCGGCCCAAGCCGTCCAGTTCTCCAGTCATCTTTGCAGGTGGTCAGGACAGGTACAGCACAGGCAGCGACAGTGCGAGCTTTCCCCACACCACCCCGTCCATGTGCCTCAACCCTGACCTGGAGGGACCACCTCTAGAGGCCTATACCATTCAAGGACAGTATGCCATTCCACAGCCAGATTTGACCAAGCTGCACCAGTTGGCAATGCAACAGTCTCATTTTCCCATGACGCATGGCAACACCGGATTCAGTGGCATTGAATCCAGCTCTCCAGAGGTGAAAGGCTATTGGGGTTTGGATGCATCTGCTCAGACTACTTCTCATGAACTCACCATTCCAAACGATTTGATTGGCTGCATAATCAGGCGTCAAGGCACCAAAATCAATGAGATCCGTCAGATGTCTGGGGCGCAGATCAAAATTGCGAACCCAGTGGAAGGATCTACTGATAGGCAGGTTACCATCACTGGATCTGCTGCCAGCATTAGCCTGGCTCAATATCTAATCAATGTCAGGCTTTCCTCGGAGACGGGTGGCATGGGGAGCAGCTAGAACAATGCAGATTCATCCATAATCCCTTTCTGCTGTTCACCACCACCCATGATCCATCTGTGTAGTTTCTGAACAGTCAGCGATTCCAGGTTTTAAATAGTTTGTAAATTTTCAGTTTCTACACACTTTATCATCCACTCGTGATTTTTTAATTAAAGCGTTTTAATTCCTTTCTCTGTTCAGCTGTTAATGCTGAGATCCATATTTAGTTTTATAAGCTTCTCCCCCCCCTTTTTTTTGGCTCATGAATTTTTCTGTTTGTCATGGAAATGTAAGAGTGGAATATTAATACATTTCAGTTTAGTTCTGTAATGTCAGGAATTTTTCAAAAAAATTAAAAGATGGACTGGAGCTTTTTCTTTGTGAATAGAATAGAATGTGTTTTTTTTTTTCGTGATTAATTTTAGTGTTATCTGTCAAATACTTTCAGTTGAAAAAAAATGGCGAAGAGGGCTGGCCATCATCCTGCACCAGGATTGCCTGCTGCTGCTGCAGTTACTAAGGGAAGAATCACCAGCACTGCTAGTGTCTCACTTGTGGCAAACCTCACCGAAGGTCGGATGACCTCTGCAAGACTTGAGGACAATAGAAGGGCAGTCCTGGCTCTTTCCTCCAATTTTTCCCTGCCTGGGTCAGGTGTACCAGCTGGGAAGTCGCTCACTGCTTCCAGTACTACGATCTAGCCAGCCGTGTGGATTGGATTCGATTGGATTGGAACCAAGTTTTCTTACCCTGTATCACCTAGAGTAGAAACACCACAGGCTTTAAGAAGTTTTCAAAACAACAACAAGTTTTCCAGTGGGATGGACTCGAGGGGCTGGAGAACCCTCTTAACCAGCAAAACCAGATTCTTGTGGTTAAAGAGCACAGGGGAAGCACTAGCTGGTGGAGGGGAAGAGTGCTGCCTAAGGTGGCCAGAAATCCAAGAGGTTTCACCTGCCTCTGGGTGGAGAGGAGGGCAGATATTGGTTGCTGGAGGAAAGGCCTCTCCCTCCCCTTTTACCTGCCAATTAACAGACGCTAGAGAAATTCAATTCTTTATTAGAACTCTTTAGATCAATGTTCCCTCCACCATTTAGCGGCCGTGAAGCTATTAGAGGGGCTACAGAAGTATGACATTGATGATAATGAAATTGATGAAAATGATATAAAGTTTTTTTTAAGACATGGTGTTGAGGGAAGCACTGATGCCAAAGATGATTTATGTCTAAGTGAGTCGGATAAGACAGATGCTAGAATGAGAGCTTATAAGAAAATTGTTGAATTGAGACACCTGCTGGATATTGCTGAGAGCAACTATAAACACTTGGGAGGGATAACAGAAGAAGATCTAAAGCAGAAGAAAGAACAGCTCGAGTCTGAAAAGACTATCAAGGAGCTGCAGGGCCAGCTGGAGTACGAACGGCTCCGGAGAGAAAAATTAGAAGGTCAGCTGGATGAATATCGTGCAGAGGTGGATCAACTCAGGGAGACACTGGAAAAGATTCAGGTTCCCAACTTTGCTGTGGAAGATGACTCTTCTTGTGAGTCAAGCAAAGAGAAGAGGCAAATAAAGAAAAAGGTGTCTTCTGGGGGAGTTTTTGTGAGAAGGTACTAATCAGTGAAATAACTTTAAATAAACTTGCTTGATTTTTCTTTTATTTTTAAAAAAAGGACATTGCAAACGTCCTTGTTCAATGAGAGTGTAGCTCATTCCTAGCTCCCATCAAAGTGTCTAGCAATCATCTGCCTGCAAAGCATACACACTTCCGAGAGTTGGGCTTATGGACTGTCCCTCCCACATCCTGCCTGCACGTACACCGCGCTCCTAACAGGCCTAGCCCCGATGCGTGCCTGAAGTGTTGTGAGAGGTAAGTGGAAAGTCCCGGCCCACAAGACTAGTGCATCCAAGCTCAACCCAGCGATTTCCTAGTATTTCCTGTGTGAGCCAGGTGCGACATCCTAAGTGCCATACGAGAGAAGCTAGCTGAACACCTTGTCCGAAAGCAACTTACTTCGGAGAGTTGAGCTCACCCTCAGTCCCTCACAGTTGCACACTGCCTGCAGAAAGAGTTTCCAACATCTGCACCACAGCCGTTTGTCAGAGGCTTGTGAGACGCAAGTGGAATAAGCAGACCTGGAGGGTGTCTCCAGCTGCAGTGGAGTGGTATTCTGGGTACCTCCTGGCTTAGAACACTGTTACGTTCTCAGTGCCCGAGGAACGCAGCTAGTTGAAAGCTGGCTTGTAGGCGTGCTTCCTTGTGCGAGCTGAGTTCAGGGCAGGACCCTCCCGCATTCTGACTGCCCGTAGACGTAGGTCCCAGCATCCTTATGTTAGGTGCCGGAAGGGGTTGTGTGAAGAGCATGTTGAAGTGACAGGATTCTCCTCAAGTGTATCTGATCTCAATGCAGACATTGCAAACGTCCTTGTTCAATGAGAGTGTAGCTCGGTCCTAGCTCCCATCAAAGTGTCTAGCATGGGTGGGGCCACAGAGGGAGGACAGGGCGAGGTTGTGGGTTTGGGTCCTGGCGCCCTCCACCCACCCCGGGGTCTCTTTCCCCCTTCCTCCTCCTCCTCCTCCACCCCCCCTTCCTCCTCCACCCGCCCGCGGTGCCCCCCTCACCTTCCCGCTCGCCCCTATTGTTCCGCCCCCGGCCTTCCGCCCTTCCCCTTCCCTCCCGCTCCCCTTTTCCCCTCAGTTGCCTCGCGCCTGCAGTTTTTGGCTTTCACCCCCACCAGTGACCAAAGACTTGACCACTCAAAGTCCAGCTCCCCGGAACACTGCTCGACATGGACACCGGTGTGATGGAAGGTGGATTAAATGTCACTCTCACATCCGGCTACTTATGCATGGAAAGGAAGTTGGCAGTATCATCGGAAAGAAAGGAGAATCAGTTAAGAAGATGCGTGAGGAGAGTGGTGCACGTATCAACATCTCAGAAGGGAATTGTCCTGAGAGAATTATCACTTTGGCTGGACCCACTAACGCCATCTTCAAAGCCTTCGCTATGATCATTGACAAACTGGAAGAGGACATCAGCAGCTCTATGACCAATAGCACAGCTGCCAGTAGACCCCCAGTTACCCTGAGGCTGGTGGTCCCTGCTAGTCAGTGTGGCTCTCTCATTGGGAAAGGTGGTTGCAAGATCAAGGAAATACGAGAGAGTACAGGGGCTCAGGTTCAGGTGGCAGGGGATATGCTCCCCAACTCAACTGAGCGGGCCATCACTATTGCTGGCATTCCGCAATCCATCATTGAGTGTGTGAAACAGATCTGCGTGGTCATGTTGGAGTCCCCCCCGAAGGGCGTGACCATCCCGTACCGGCCCAAGCCGTCCAGTTCTCCAGTCATCTTTGCAGGTGGTCAGGACAGGTACAGCACAGGCAGCGACAGTGCGAGCTTTCCCCACACCACCCCGTCCATGTGCCTCAACCCTGACCTGGAGGGACCACCTCTAGAGGCCTATACCATTCAAGGACAGTATGCCATTCCACAGCCAGATTTGACCAAGCTGCACCAGTTGGCAATGCAACAGTCTCATTTTCCCATGACGCATGGCAACACCGGATTCAGTGGCATTGAATCCAGCTCTCCAGAGGTGAAAGGCTATTGGGGTTTGGATGCATCTGCTCAGACTACTTCTCATGAACTCACCATTCCAAACGATTTGATTGGCTGCATAATCAGGCGTCAAGGCACCAAAATCAATGAGATCCGTCAGATGTCTGGGGCGCAGATCAAAATTGCGAACCCAGTGGAAGGATCTACTGATAGGCAGGTTACCATCACTGGATCTGCTGCCAGCATTAGCCTGGCTCAATATCTAATCAATGTCAGGCTTTCCTCGGAGACGGGTGGCATGGGGAGCAGCTAGAACAATGCAGATTCATCCATAATCCCTTTCTGCTGTTCACCACCACCCATGATCCATCTGTGTAGTTTCTGAACAGTCAGCGATTCCAGGTTTTAAATAGTTTGTAAATTTTCAGTTTCTACACACTTTATCATCCACTCGTGATTTTTTAATTAAAGCGTTTTAATTCCTTTCTCTGTTCAGCTGTTAATGCTGAGATCCATATTTAGTTTTATAAGCTTCTCCCCCCCCTTTTTTTGGCTCATGAATTTTTCTGTTTGTCATGGAAATGTAAGAGTGGAATATTAATACATTTCAGTTTAGTTCTGTAATGTCAGGAATTTTTCAAAAAAATTAAAAGATGGACTGGAGCTTTTTCTTTGTGAATAGAATAGAATGTGTTTTTTTTTTTCGTGATTAATTTTAGTGTTATCTGTCAAATACTTTCAGTTGAAAAAAAATGGCGAAGAGGGCTGGCCATCATCCTGCACCAGGATTGCCTGCTGCTGCTGCAGTTACTAAGGGAAGAATCACCAGCACTGCTAGTGTCTCACTTGTGGCAAACCTCACCGAAGGTCGGATGACCTCTGCAAGACTTGAGGACAATAGAAGGGCAGTCCTGGCTCTTTCCTCCAATTTTTCCCTGCCTGGGTCAGGTGTACCAGCTGGGAAGTCGCTCACTGCTTCCAGTACTACGATCTAGCCAGCCGTGTGGATTGGATTCGATTGGATTGGAACCAAGTTTTCTTACCCTGTATCACCTAGAGTAGAAACACCACAGGCTTTAAGAAGTTTTCAAAACAACAACAAGTTTTCCAGTGGGATGGACTCGAGGGGCTGGAGAACCCTCTTAACCAGCAAAACCAGATTCTTGTGGTTAAAGAGCACAGGGGAAGCACTAGCTGGTGGAGGGGAAGAGTGCTGCCTAAGGTGGCCAGAAATCCAAGAGGTTTCACCTGCCTCTGGGTGGAGAGGAGGGCAGATATTGGTTGCTGGAGGAAAGGCCTCTCCCTCCCCTTTTACCTGCCAATTAACAGACGCTAGAGAAATTCAATTCTTTATTAGAACTCTTTAGATCAATGTTCCCTCCACCATTTAGCGGCCGTGAAGCTATTAGAGGGGCTACAGAAGTATGACATTGATGATAATGAAATTGATGAAAATGATATAAAGTTTTTTTTAAGACATGGTGTTGAGGGAAGCACTGATGCCAAAGATGATTTATGTCTAAGTGAGTCGGATAAGACAGATGCTAGAATGAGAGCTTATAAGAAAATTGTTGAATTGAGACACCTGCTGGATATTGCTGAGAGCAACTATAAACACTTGGGAGGGATAACAGAAGAAGATCTAAAGCAGAAGAAAGAACAGCTCGAGTCTGAAAAGACTATCAAGGAGCTGCAGGGCCAGCTGGAGTACGAACGGCTCTGGAGAGAAAAATTAGAAGGTCAGCTGGATGAATATCGTGCAGAGGTGGATCAACTCAGGGAGACACTGGAAAAGATTCAGGTTCCCAACTTTGCTGTGGAAGATGACTCTTCTTGTGAGTCAAGCAAAGAGAAGAGGCAAATAAAGAAAAAGGTGTCTTCTGGGGGAGTTTTTGTGAGAAGGTACTAATCAGTGAAATAACTTTAAATAAACTTGCTTGATTTTTCTTTTATTTTTAAAAAAAGGACATTGCAAACGTCCTTGTTCAATGAGAGTGTAGCTCATTCCTAGCTCCCATCAAAGTGTCTAGCAATCATCTGCCTGCAAAGCATACACACTTCCGAGAGTTGGGCTTATGGACTGTCCCTCCCACATCCTGCCTGCACGTACACCGCGCTCCTAACAGGCCTAGCCCCGATGCGTGCCTGAAGTGTTGTGAGAGGTAAGTGGAATGTCCCGGCCCACAAGACTAGTGCATCCAAGCTCAACCCAGCGATTTCCTAGTATTTCCTGTGTGAGCCAGGTGCGACATCCTAAGTGCCATACGAGAGAAGCTAGCTGAACACCTTGTCCGAAAGCAACTTACTTCGGAGAGTTGAGCTCACCCTCAGTCCCTCACAGTTGCACACTGCCTGCAGAAAGAGTTTCCAACATCTGCACCACAGCCGTTTGTCAGAGGCTTGTGAGACGCAAGTGGAATAAGCAGACCTGGAGGGTGTCTCCAGCTGCAGTGGAGTGGTATTCTGGGTACCTCCTGGCTTAGAACACTGTTACGTTCTCAGTGCCCGAGGAACGCAGCTAGTTGAAAGCTGGCTTGTAGGCGTGCTTCCTTGTGCGAGCTGAGTTCAGGGCAGGACCCTCCCGCATTCTGACTGCCCGTAGACGTAGGTCCCAGCATCCTTATGTTAGGTGCCGGAAGAGGTTGTGTGAAGAGCATGTGGAAGTGACAGGATTCTCCTCAGGTGTATCTGATCTCAATGCAGACATTGCAAACGTCCTTGTTCAATGAGAGTGTAGCTCGGTCCTAGCTCCCATCAAAGTGTCTAGCAGACATCTGCCTGCAAAGCATACACACTTCCGAGAGTTGGGCTTATGGACTGTCCCTCCCACATCCTGCCTGCACGTACACCGCGCTCCTAACAGGCCTAGCCCCGATGCGTGCCTGAAGTGTTGTGAGAGGTAAGTGGAAAGTCCCGGCCCACAAGACTAGTGCATCCAAGCTCAACCCAGCGATTTCCTAGTATTTCCTGTGTGAGCCAGGTGCGACATCCTAAGTGCCATACGAGAGAAGCTAGCTGAACGCCTTGTCCGAAAGCAACTTACTTCGGAGAGTTGAGCTCACCCTCAGTCCCTCACAGTTGCACACTGCCTGCAGAAAGAGTTTCCAACATCTGCACCACAGCCGTTTGTCAGAGGCTTGTGAGACGCAAGTGGAATAAGCAGACCTGGAGGGTGTCTCCAGCTGCAGTGGAGTGGTATTCTGGGTACCTCCTGGCTTAGAACACTGTTACGTTCTCAGTGCCCGAGGAACGCAGCTAGTTGAAAGCTGGCTTGTAGGCGTGCTTCCTTGTGCGAGCTGAGTTCAGGGCAGGACCCTCCCGCATTCTGACTGCCCGTAGACGTAGGTCCCAGCATCCTTATGTTAGGTGCCGGAAGAGGTTGTGTGAAGAGCATGTGGAAGTGACAGGATTCTCCTCAGGTGTATCTGATCTCAATGCAGACATTGCAAACGTCCTTGTTCAATGAGAGTGTAGCTCGGTCCTAGCTCCCATCAAAGTGTCTAGCAGACATCTGCCTGCAAAGCATACACACTTCCGAGAGTTGGGCTTATGGACTGTCCCTCCCACATCCTGCCTGCACGTACACCGCGCTCCTAACAGGCCTAGCCCCGATGCGTGCCTGAAGTGTTGTGAGAGGTAAGTGGAAAGTCCCGGCCCACAAGACTAGTGCATCCAAGCTCAACCCAGCGATTTCCTAGTATTTCCTGTGTGAGCCAGGTGCGACATCCTAAGTGCCATACGAGAGAAGCTAGCTGAACGCCTTGTCCGAAAGCAACTTACTTCGGAGAGTTGAGCTCACCCTCAGTCCCTCACAGTTGCACACTGCCTGCAGAAAGAGTTTCCAACATCTGCACCACAGCCGTTTGTCAGAGGCTTGTGAGACGCAAGTGGAATAAGCAGACCTGGAGGGTGTCTCCAGCTGCAGTGGAGTGGTATTCTGGGTACCTCCTGGCTTAGAACACTGTTACGTTCTCAGTGCCCGAGGAACGCAGCTAGTTGAAAGCTGGCTTGTAGGCGTGCTTCCTTGTGCGAGCTGAGTTCAGGGCAGGACCCTCCCGCATTCTGACTGCCCGTAGACGTAGGTCCCAGCATCCTTATGTTAGGTGCCGGAAGAGGTTGTGTGAAGAGCATGTGGAAGTGACAGGATTCTCCTCAAGTGTATCTGATCTCAATGCAGACATTGCAAACGTCCTTGTTCAATGAGAGTGTAGCTCGGTCCTAGCTCCCATCAAAGTGTCTAGCAGACATCTGCCTGCAAAGCATACACACTTCCGAGAGTTGGGCTTATGGACTGTCCCTCCCACATCCTGCCTGCACGTACACCGCGCTCCTAACAGGCCTAGCCCCGATGCGTGCCTGAAGTGTTGTGAGAGGTAAGTGGAAAGTCCCGGCCCACAAGACTAGTGCATCCAAGCTCAACCCAGCGATTTCCTAGTATTTCCTGTGTGAGCCAGGTGCGACATCCTAAGTGCCATACGAGAGAAGCTAGCTGAACGCCTTGTCCGAAAGCAACTTACTTCGGAGAGTTGAGCTCACCCTCAGTCCCTCACAGTTGCACACTGCCTGCAGAAAGAGTTTCCAACATCTGCACCACAGCCGTTTGTCAGAGGCTTGTGAGACGCAAGTGGAATAAGCAGACCTGGAGGGTGTCTCCAGCTGCAGTGGCGTCGTATTCTGGGTACCTCCTGGCTTAGAACACTGTTACGTTCTCAGTGCCCGAGGAACGCAGCTAGTTGAAAGCTGGCTTGTAGGCGTGCTTCCTTGTGCGAGCTGAGTTCAGGGCAGGACCCTCCCGCATTCTGACTGCCCGTAGACGTAGGTCCCAGCATCCTTATGTTAGGTGCCCGAAGGGGTTGTGTGAAGAGCATGTTGAAGTGACAGGATTCTCCTCAAGTGTATCTGATCTCAATGCAGACATTGCAAACAGCCTTGTTCAATGAGAGTGTAGCTCGGTCCTAGCTCCCATCAAAGTGTCTAGCAGACATCTGCCTGCAAAGCATAGACACTTCTGAGAGTTTGGCTTATGGTCAGTCCCTCCCACATCCTGCCTGCCCGTACACTGCGCTCCTAACTGGCCTACCCCGATGCGTGCCTGAAGTGTTGTGAGAGGTAAGTGGAAAGTCCCGGCCCACAAGACTAGTGCATCCAAGCTCAACCCAGCGATTTCCTAGTATTTCCTGTGTGAGCCGTGTGCTACATCCTAAGTGTCATACGAGAGAAGCTAGCTGAACGCCTTGTCCAAAAGCAACTTACTTCGGAGAGTTGAGCTCACCCTCCGTCCCTCACAGTTGCACACTTCCTGCAGAAAGAGTTTCCAACATCTGCACCACAGCCGTTTGTCAGAGGCTTGTGAGACGCAAGTGGAATAAGCAGACCTGGAGGGTGTCTCCAGCTGCAGTGGCGTCGTATTCTGGGTACCTCCTGGCTTAGAACACTGTTACGTTCTCAGTGCCCGAGGAACGCAGCTAGTTGAAAGGTGGCTTGTAGGCGTGCTTCCTTTTGCGAGCTGAGTTCAGGGCAGGACCCTCCCGCATTCGGACTGCCCGTAGATGTAGGTCCCAGCATCCTTATGTTAGTTGCCGGAAGGGGTTGTGTGAAGAGCATGTTGAAGTGACAGTATTCTCCTCAAGTGTATCTGATCTCAATGCAGACATTGCCAACGTCCTTGTTCAATGTGAGTGTAGCTCGGTCCTAGCTCCCATCAAAGTGTCTAGCATGGGTGGGGCCACAGAGGGAGGACAGGGCGAGCTTGTGGGTTTGGGTCCTGACGCCCTCCACCCACCCCGGGGTCTCTTTCCCCCTTCCTCCTCCTCCTCCTCCACCCCCCCTTCCTCCTCCACCCGCCCGCGGTGCCCCCCTCACCTTCCCGCTCGCCCCTATTGTTCCGCCCCCGGCCTTCCGCCCTTCCCCTTCCCTCCCGCTCCCCTTTTCCCCTCAGTTGCCTCGCGCCCGCAGTTTTTGGCTTTCACCCCCACCAGTGACCAAAGACTTGACCACTCAAAGTCCAGCTCCCCGGAACACTGCTCGACATGGACACCGGTGTGATGGAAGGTGGATTAAATGTCACTCTCCATCCGGCTACTTATGCATGGAAAGGAAGTTGGCAGTATCATCGGAATGAAAGGAGAATCAGTTAAGAAGATGCGTGAGGAGAGTGGTGCACGTATCAACATCTCAGAAGGGAATTGTCCTGAGAGAATTATCACTTTGGCTGGACCCACTAACGCCATCTTCAAAGCCTTCGCTATGATCATTGACAAACTGGAAGAGGACATCAGCAGCTCTATGACCTATAGCACAGCTGCCAGTAGACCCCCAGTTACCCTGAGGCTGGTGGTCCCTGCTAGTCAGTGTGGCTCTCTCATTGGGAAAGGTGGTTGCAAGATCAAGGAAATACGAGAGAGTACAGGGGCTCAGGTTCAGGTGGCAGGGGATATGCTCCCCAACTCAACTGAGCGGGCCATCACTATTGCTGGCATTCCGCAATCCATCATTGAGTGTGTGAAACAGATCTGCGTGGTCATGTTGGAGTCCCCCCCGAAGGGCGTGACCATCCCGTACCGGCCCAAGCCGTCCAGTTCTCCAGTCATCTTTGCAGGTGGTCAGGACAGGTACAGCACAGGCAGCGACAGTGCGAGCTTTCCCCACACCACCCCGTCCATGTGCCTCAACCCTGACCTGGAGGGACCACCTCTAGAGGCCTATACCATTCAAGGACAGTATGCCATTCCACAGCCAGATTTGACCAAGCTGCACCAGTTGTCAATGCAACAGTCTCATTTTCCCATGACGCATGGCAACACCGGATTCAGTGGCATTGAATCCAGCTCTCCAGAGGTGAAAGGCCATTGGGGTTTGGATGCATCTGCTCAGACTACTTCTCATGAACTCACCATTCCAAACGATTTGATTGGCTGCATAATCAGGCGTCAAGGCACCAAAATCAATGAGATCCGTCAGATGTCTGGGGCGCAGATCAAAATTGCGAACCCAGTGGAAGGATCTACTGATAGGCAGGTTACCATCACTGGATCTGCTGCCAGCATTAGCCTGGCTCAATATCTAATCAATGTCAGGCTTTCCTCGGAGACGGGTGGCATGGGGAGCAGCTAGAACAATGCAGATTCATCCATAATCCCTTTCTGCTGTTCACCACCACCCATGATCCATCTGTGTAGTTTCTGAACAGTCAGCGATTCCAGGTTTTAAATAGTTTGTAAATTTTCAGTTTCTACACACTTTATCATCCACTCGTGATTTTTTAATTAAAGCGTTTTAATTCCTTTCTCTGTTCAGCTGTTAATGCTGAGATCCATATTTAGTTTTATAAGCTTCTCCCCCCCCTTTTTTTTGGCTCATGAATTTTTCTGTTTGTCATGGAAATGTAAGAGTGGAATATTAATACATTTCAGTTTAGTTCTGTAATGTCAGGAATTTTTCAAAAAAATTAAAAGATGGACTGGAGCTTTTTCTTTGTGAATAGAATAGAATGTGGTTTTTTTTTTCGTGATTAATTTTAGTGTTATCTGTCAAATACTTTCAGTTGAAAAAAAAATGGCGAAGAGGGCTGGCCATCATCCTGCACCAGGATTGCCTGCTGCTGCTGCAGTTACTAAGGGAAGAATCACCAGCACTGCTAGTGTCTCACTTGTGGCAAACCTCACCGAAGGTCGGATGACCTCTGCAAGACTTGAGGACAATAGAAGGGCAGTCCTGGCTCTTTCCTCCAATTTTTCCCTGCCTGGGTCAGGTGTACCAGCTGGGAAGTCGCTCACTGCTTCCAGTACTACAATCTAGCCAGCCGTGTGGATTGGATTCGATTGGATTGGAACCAAGTTTTCTTACCCTGTATCACCTAGAGTAGAAACACCACAGGCTTTAAGAAGTTTTCAAAACAACAACAAGTTTTCCAGTGGGATGGACTCGAGGGGCTGGAGAACCCTCTTAACCAGCAAAACCAGATTCTTGTGGTTAAAGAGCACAGGGGAAGCACTAGCTGGTGGAGGGGAAGAGTGCTGCCTAAGGTGGCCAGAAATCCAAGAGGTTTCACCTGCCTCTGGGTGGAGAGGAGGGCAGATATTGGTTGCTGGAGGAAAGGCCTCTCCCTCCCCTTTTACCTGCCAATTAACAGACGCTAGAGAAATTCAATTCTTTATTAGAACTCTTTAGATCAATGTTCCCTCCACCATTTAGCGGCCGTGAAGCTATTAGAGGGGCTACAGAAGTATGACATTGATGATAATGAAATTGATGAAAATGATATAAAGTTTTTTTTAAGACATGGTGTTGAGGGAAGCACTGATGCCAAAGATGATTTATGTCTAAGTGAGTCGGATAAGACAGATGCTAGAATGAGAGCTTATAAGAAAATTGTTGAATTGAGACACCTGCTGGATATTGCTGAGAGCAACTATAAACACTTGGGAGGGATAACAGAAGAAGATCTAAAGCAGAAGAAAGAACAGCTCGAGTCTGAAAAGACTATCAAGGAGCTGCAGGGCCAGCTGGAGTACGAACGGCTCTGGAGAGAAAAATTAGAAGGTCAGCTGGATGAATATCGTGCAGAGGTGGATCAACTCAGGGAGACACTGGAAAAGATTCAGGTTCCCAACTTTGCTGTGGAAGATGACTCTTCTTGTGAGTCAAGCAAAGAGAAGAGGCAAATAAAGAAAAAGGTGTCTTCTGGGGGAGTTTTTGTGAGAAGGTACTAATCAGTGAAATAACTTTAAATAAACTTGCTTGATTTTTCTTTTATTTTTAAAAAAAGGACATTGCAAACGTCCTTGTTCAATGAGAGTGTAGCTCATTCCTAGCTCCCATCAAAGTGTCTAGCAATCATCTGCCTGCAAAGCATACACACTTCCGAGAGTTGGGCTTATGGACTGTCCCTCCCACATCCTGCCTGCACGTACACCGCGCTCCTAACAGGCCTAGCCCCGATGCGTGCCTGAAGTGTTGTGAGAGGTAAGTGGAAAGTCCCGGCCCACAAGACTAGTGCATCCAAGCTCAACCCAGCGATTTCCTAGTATTTCCTGTGTGAGCCAGGTGCGACATCCTAAGTGCCATACGAGAGAAGCTAGCTGAACACCTTGTCCGAAAGCAACTTACTTCGGAGAGTTGAGCTCACCCTCAGTCCCTCACAGTTGCACACTGCCTGCAGAAAGAGTTTCCAACATCTGCACCACAGCCGTTTGTCAGAGGCTTGTGAGACGCAAGTGGAATAAGCAGACCTGGAGGGTGTCTCCAGCTGCAGTGGAGTGGTATTCTGGGTACCTCCTGGCTTAGAACACTGTTACGTTCTCAGTGCCCGAGGAACGCAGCTAGTTGAAAGCTGGCTTGTAGGCGTGCTTCCTTGTGCGAGCTGAGTTCAGCGCAGGACCCTCCCGCATTCTGACTGCCCGTAGACGTAGGTCCCAGCATCCTTATGTTAGGTGCCGGAAGAGGTTGTGTGAAGAGCATGTGGAAGTGACAGGATTCTCCTCAGGTGTATCTGATCTCAATGCAGACATTGCAAACGTCCTTGTTCAATGAGAGTGTAGCTCGGTCCTAGCTCCCATCAAAGTGTCTAGCAGACATCTGCCTGCAAAGCATACACACTTCCGAGAGTTGGGCTTATGGACTGTCCCTCCCACATCCTGCCTGCACGTACACCGCGCTCCTAACAGGCCTAGCCCCGATGCGTGCCTGAAGTGTTGTGAGAGGTAAGTGGAAAGTCCCGGCCCACAAGACTAGTGCATCCAAGCTCAACCCAGCGATTTCCTAGTATTTCCTGTGTGAGCCAGGTGCGACATCCTAAGTGCCATACGAGAGAAGCTAGCTGAACGCCTTGTCCGAAAGCAACTTACTTCGGAGAGTTGAGCTCACCCTCAGTCCCTCACAGTTGCACACTGCCTGCAGAAAGAGTTTCCAACATCTGCACCACAGCCGTTTGTCAGAGGCTTGTGAGACGCAAGTGGAATAAGCAGACCTGGAGGGTGTCTCCAGCTGCAGTGGAGTGGTATTCTGGGTACCTCCTGGCTTAGAACACTGTTACGTTCTCAGTGCCCGAGGAACGCAGCTAGTTGAAAGCTGGCTTGTAGGCGTGCTTCCTTGTGCGAGCTGAGTTCAGGGCAGGACCCTCCCGCATTCTGACTGCCCGTAGACGTAGGTCCCAGCATCCTTATGTTAGGTGCCGGAAGAGGTTGTGTGAAGAGCATGTGGAAGTGACAGGATTCTCCTCAGGTGTATCTGATCTCAATGCAGACATTGCAAACGTCCTTGTTCAATGAGAGTGTAGCTCGGTCCTAGCTCCCATCAAAGTGTCTAGCAGACATCTGCCTGCAAAGCATACACACTTCCGAGAGTTGGGCTTATGGACTGTCCCTCCCACATCCTGCCTGCACGTACACCGCGCTCCTAACAGGCCTAGCCCCGATGCGTGCCTGAAGTGTTGTGAGAGGTAAGTGGAAAGTCCCGGCCCACAAGACTAGTGCATCCAAGCTCAACCCAGCGATTTCCTAGTATTTCCTGTGTGAGCCAGGTGCGACATCCTAAGTGCCATACGAGAGAAGCTAGCTGAACGCCTTGTCCGAAAGCAACTTACTTCGGAGAGTTGAGCTCACCCTCAGTCCCTCACAGTTGCACACTGCCTGCAGAAAGAGTTTCCAACATCTGCACCACAGCCGTTTGTCAGAGGCTTGTGAGACGCAAGTGGAATAAGCAGACCTGGAGGGTGTCTCCAGCTGCAGTGGAGTGGTATTCTGGGTACCTCCTGGCTTAGAACACTGTTACGTTCTCAGTGCCCGAGGAACGCAGCTAGTTGAAAGCTGGCTTGTAGGCGTGCTTCCTTGTGCGAGCTGAGTTCAGGGCAGGACCCTCCCGCATTCTGACTGCCCGTAGACGTAGGTCCCAGCATCCTTATGTTAGGTGCCGGAAGAGGTTGTGTGAAGAGCATGTGGAAGTGACAGGATTCTCCTCAGGTGTATCTGATCTCAATGCAGACATTGCAAACGTCCTTGTTCAATGAGAGTGTAGCTCGGTCCTAGCTCCCATCAAAGTGTCTAGCAGACATCTGCCTGCAAAGCATACACACTTCCGAGAGTTGGGCTTATGGACTGTCCCTCCCACATCCTGCCTGCACGTACACCGCGCTCCTAACAGGCCTAGCCCCGATGCGTGCCTGAAGTGTTGTGAGAGGTAAGTGGAAAGTCCCGGCCCACAAGACTAGTGCATCCAAGCTCAACCCAGCGATTTCCTAGTATTTCCTGTGTGAGCCAGGTGCGACATCCTAAGTGCCATACGAGAGAAGCTAGCTGAACGCCTTGTCCGAAAGCAACTTACTTCGGAGAGTTGAGCTCACCCTCAGTCCCTCACAGTTGCACACTGCCTGCAGAAAGAGTTTCCAACATCTGCACCACAGCCGTTTGTCAGAGGCTTGTGAGACGCAAGTGGAATAAGCAGACCTGGAGGGTGTCTCCAGCTGCAGTGGAGTGGTATTCTGGGTACCTCCTGGCTTAGAACACTGTTACGTTCTCAGTGCCCGAGGAACGCAGCTAGTTGAAAGCTGGCTTGTAGGCGTGCTTCCTTGTGCGAGCTGAGTTCAGGGCAGGACCCTCCCGCATTCTGACTGCCCGTAGACGTAGGTCCCAGCATCCTTATGTTAGGTGCCGGAAGAGGTTGTGTGAAGAGCATGTGGAAGTGACAGGATTCTCCTCAGGTGTATCTGATCTCAATGCAGACATTGCAAACGTCCTTGTTCAATGAGAGTGTAGCTCGGTCCTAGCTCCCATCAAAGTGTCTAGCAGACATCTGCCTGCAAAGCATACACACTTCCGAGAGTTGGGCTTATGGACTGTCCCTCCCACATCCTGCCTGCACGTACACCGCGCTCCTAACAGGCCTAGCCCCGATGCGTGCCTGAAGTGTTGTGAGAGGTAAGTGGAAAGTCCCGGCCCACAAGACTAGTGCATCCAAGCTCAACCCAGCGATTTCCTAGTATTTCCTGTGTGAGCCAGGTGCGACATCCTAAGTGCCATACGAGAGAAGCTAGCTGAACGCCTTGTCCGAAAGCAACTTACTTCGGAGAGTTGAGCTCACCCTCAGTCCCTCACAGTTGCACACTGCCTGCAGAAAGAGTTTCCAACATCTGCACCACAGCCGTTTGTCAGAGGCTTGTGAGACGCAAGTGGAATAAGCAGACCTGGAGGGTGTCTCCAGCTGCAGTGGAGTGGTATTCTGGGTACCTCCTGGCTTAGAACACTGTTACGTTCTCAGTGCCCGAGGAACGCAGCTAGTTGAAAGCTGGCTTGTAGGCGTGCTTCCTTGTGCGAGCTGAGTTCAGGGCAGGACCCTCCCGCATTCTGACTGCCCGTAGACGTAGGTCCCAGCATCCTTATGTTAGGTGCCGGAAGAGGTTGTGTGAAGAGCATGTGGAAGTGACAGGATTCTCCTCAGGTGTATCTGATCTCAATGCAGACATTGCAAACGTCCTTGTTCAATGAGAGTGTAGCTCGGTCCTAGCTCCCATCAAAGTGTCTAGCAGACATCTGCCTGCAAAGCATACACACTTCCGAGAGTTGGGCTTATGGACTGTCCCTCCCACATCCTGCCTGCACGTACACCGCGCTCCTAACAGGCCTAGCCCCGATGCGTGCCTGAAGTGTTGTGAGAGGTAAGTGGAAAGTCCCGGCCCACAAGACTAGTGCATCCAAGCTCAACCCAGCGATTTCCTAGTATTTCCTGTGTGAGCCAGGTGCGACATCCTAAGTGCCATACGAGAGAAGCTAGCTGAACGCCTTGTCCGAAAGCAACTTACTTCGGAGAGTTGAGCTCACCCTCAGTCCCTCACAGTTGCACACTGCCTGCAGAAAGAGTTTCCAACATCTGCACCACAGCCGTTTGTCAGAGGCTTGTGAGACGCAAGTGGAATAAGCAGACCTGGAGGGTGTCTCCAGCTGCAGTGGAGTGGTATTCTGGGTACCTCCTGGCTTAGAACACTGTTACGTTCTCAGTGCCCGAGGAACGCAGCTAGTTGAAAGCTGGCTTGTAGGCGTGCTTCCTTGTGCGAGCTGAGTTCAGGGCAGGACCCTCCCGCATTCTGACTGCCCGTAGACGTAGGTCCCAGCATCCTTATGTTAGGTGCCGGAAGAGGTTGTGTGAAGAGCATGTGGAAGTGACAGGATTCTCCTCAGGTGTATCTGATCTCAATGCAGACATTGCAAACGTCCTTGTTCAATGAGAGTGTAGCTCGGTCCTAGCTCCCATCAAAGTGTCTAGCAGACATCTGCCTGCAAAGCATACACACTTCCGAGAGTTGGGCTTATGGACTGTCCCTCCCACATCCTGCCTGCACGTACACCGCGCTCCTAACAGGCCTAGCCCCGATGCGTGCCTGAAGTGTTGTGAGAGGTAAGTGGAAAGTCCCGGCCCACAAGACTAGTGCATCCAAGCTCAACCCAGCGATTTCCTAGTATTTCCTGTGTGAGCCAGGTGCGACATCCTAAGTGCCATACGAGAGAAGCTAGCTGAACGCCTTGTCCGAAAGCAACTTACTTCGGAGAGTTGAGCTCACCCTCAGTCCCTCACAGTTGCACACTGCCTGCAGAAAGAGTTTCCAACATCTGCACCACAGCCGTTTGTCAGAGGCTTGTGAGACGCAAGTGGAATAAGCAGACCTGGAGGGTGTCTCCAGCTGCAGTGGAGTGGTATTCTGGGTACCTCCTGGCTTAGAACACTGTTACGTTCTCAGTGCCCGAGGAACGCAGCTAGTTGAAAGCTGGCTTGTAGGCGTGCTTCCTTGTGCGAGCTGAGTTCAGGGCAGGACCCTCCCGCATTCTGACTGCCCGTAGACGTAGGTCCCAGCATCCTTATGTTAGGTGCCGGAAGAGGTTGTGTGAAGAGCATGTGGAAGTGACAGGATTCTCCTCAGGTGTATCTGATCTCAATGCAGACATTGCAAACGTCCTTGTTCAATGAGAGTGTAGCTCGGTCCTAGCTCCCATCAAAGTGTCTAGCAGACATCTGCCTGCAAAGCATACACACTTCCGAGAGTTGGGCTTATGGACTGTCCCTCCCACATCCTGCCTGCACGTACACCGCGCTCCTAACAGGCCTAGCCCCGATGCGTGCCTGAAGTGTTGTGAGAGGTAAGTGGAAAGTCCCGGCCCACAAGACTAGTGCATCCAAGCTCAACCCAGCGATTTCCTAGTATTTCCTGTGTGAGCCAGGTGCGACATCCTAAGTGCCATACGAGAGAAGCTAGCTGAACGCCTTGTCCGAAAGCAACTTACTTCGGAGAGTTGAGCTCACCCTCAGTCCCTCACAGTTGCACACTGCCTGCAGAAAGAGTTTCCAACATCTGCACCACAGCCGTTTGTCAGAGGCTTGTGAGACGCAAGTGGAATAAGCAGACCTGGAGGGTGTCTCCAGCTGCAGTGGAGTGGTATTCTGGGTACCTCCTGGCTTAGAACACTGTTACGTTCTCAGTGCCCGAGGAACGCAGCTAGTTGAAAGCTGGCTTGTAGGCGTGCTTCCTTGTGCGAGCTGAGTTCAGGGCAGGACCCTCCCGCATTCTGACTGCCCGTAGACGTAGGTCCCAGCATCCTTATGTTAGGTGCCGGAAGAGGTTGTGTGAAGAGCATGTGGAAGTGACAGGATTCTCCTCAGGTGTATCTGATCTCAATGCAGACATTGCAAACGTCCTTGTTCAATGAGAGTGTAGCTCGGTCCTAGCTCCCATCAAAGTGTCTAGCAGACATCTGCCTGCAAAGCATACACACTTCCGAGAGTTGGGCTTATGGACTGTCCCTCCCACATCCTGCCTGCACGTACACCGCGCTCCTAACAGGCCTAGCCCCGATGCGTGCCTGAAGTGTTGTGAGAGGTAAGTGGAAAGTCCCGGCCCACAAGACTAGTGCATCCAAGCTCAACCCAGCGATTTCCTAGTATTTCCTGTGTGAGCCAGGTGCGACATCCTAAGTGCCATACGAGAGAAGCTAGCTGAACGCCTTGTCCGAAAGCAACTTACTTCGGAGAGTTGAGCTCACCCTCAGTCCCTCACAGTTGCACACTGCCTGCAGAAAGAGTTTCCAACATCTGCACCACAGCCGTTTGTCAGAGGCTTGTGAGACGCAAGTGGAATAAGCAGACCTGGAGGGTGTCTCCAGCTGCAGTGGAGTGGTATTCTGGGTACCTCCTGGCTTAGAACACTGTTACGTTCTCAGTGCCCGAGGAACGCAGCTAGTTGAAAGCTGGCTTGTAGGCGTGCTTCCTTGTGCGAGCTGAGTTCAGGGCAGGACCCTCCCGCATTCTGACTGCCCGTAGACGTAGGTCCCAGCATCCTTATGTTAGGTGCCGGAAGAGGTTGTGTGAAGAGCATGTGGAAGTGACAGGATTCTCCTCAGGTGTATCTGATCTCAATGCAGACATTGCAAACGTCCTTGTTCAATGAGAGTGTAGCTCGGTCCTAGCTCCCATCAAAGTGTCTAGCAGACATCTGCCTGCAAAGCATACACACTTCCGAGAGTTGGGCTTATGGACTGTCCCTCCCACATCCTGCCTGCACGTACACCGCGCTCCTAACAGGCCTAGCCCCGATGCGTGCCTGAAGTGTTGTGAGAGGTAAGTGGAAAGTCCCGGCCCACAAGACTAGTGCATCCAAGCTCAACCCAGCGATTTCCTAGTATTTCCTGTGTGAGCCAGGTGCGACATCCTAAGTGCCATACGAGAGAAGCTAGCTGAACGCCTTGTCCGAAAGCAACTTACTTCGGAGAGTTGAGCTCACCCTCAGTCCCTCACAGTTGCACACTGCCTGCAGAAAGAGTTTCCAACATCTGCACCACAGCCGTTTGTCAGAGGCTTGTGAGACGCAAGTGGAATAAGCAGACCTGGAGGGTGTCTCCAGCTGCAGTGGAGTGGTATTCTGGGTACCTCCTGGCTTAGAACACTGTTACGTTCTCAGTGCCCGAGGAACGCAGCTAGTTGAAAGCTGGCTTGTAGGCGTGCTTCCTTGTGCGAGCTGAGTTCAGGGCAGGACCCTCCCGCATTCTGACTGCCCGTAGACGTAGGTCCCAGCATCCTTATGTTAGGTGCCGGAAGAGGTTGTGTGAAGAGCATGTGGAAGTGACAGGATTCTCCTCAGGTGTATCTGATCTCAATGCAGACATTGCAAACGTCCTTGTTCAATGAGAGTGTAGCTCGGTCCTAGCTCCCATCAAAGTGTCTAGCAGACATCTGCCTGCAAAGCATACACACTTCCGAGAGTTGGGCTTATGGACTGTCCCTCCCACATCCTGCCTGCACGTACACCGCGCTCCTAACAGGCCTAGCCCCGATGCGTGCCTGAAGTGTTGTGAGAGGTAAGTGGAAAGTCCCGGCCCACAAGACTAGTGCATCCAAGCTCAACCCAGCGATTTCCTAGTATTTCCTGTGTGAGCCAGGTGCGACATCCTAAGTGCCATACGAGAGAAGCTAGCTGAACGCCTTGTCCGAAAGCAACTTACTTCGGAGAGTTGAGCTCACCCTCAGTCCCTCACAGTTGCACACTGCCTGCAGAAAGAGTTTCCAACATCTGCACCACAGCCGTTTGTCAGAGGCTTGTGAGACGCAAGTGGAATAAGCAGACCTGGAGGGTGTCTCCAGCTGCAGTGGAGTGGTATTCTGGGTACCTCCTGGCTTAGAACACTGTTACGTTCTCAGTGCCCGAGGAACGCAGCTAGTTGAAAGCTGGCTTGTAGGCGTGCTTCCTTGTGCGAGCTGAGTTCAGGGCAGGACCCTCCCGCATTCTGACTGCCCGTAGACGTAGGTCCCAGCATCCTTATGTTAGGTGCCGGAAGAGGTTGTGTGAAGAGCATGTGGAAGTGACAGGATTCTCCTCAGGTGTATCTGATCTCAATGCAGACATTGCAAACGTCCTTGTTCAATGAGAGTGTAGCTCGGTCCTAGCTCCCATCAAAGTGTCTAGCAGACATCTGCCTGCAAAGCATACACACTTCCGAGAGTTGGGCTTATGGACTGTCCCTCCCACATCCTGCCTGCACGTACACCGCGCTCCTAACAGGCCTAGCCCCGATGCGTGCCTGAAGTGTTGTGAGAGGTAAGTGGAAAGTCCCGGCCCACAAGACTAGTGCATCCAAGCTCAACCCAGCGATTTCCTAGTATTTCCTGTGTGAGCCAGGTGCGACATCCTAAGTGCCATACGAGAGAAGCTAGCTGAACGCCTTGTCCGAAAGCAACTTACTTCGGAGAGTTGAGCTCACCCTCAGTCCCTCACAGTTGCACACTGCCTGCAGAAAGAGTTTCCAACATCTGCACCACAGCCGTTTGTCAGAGGCTTGTGAGACGCAAGTGGAATAAGCAGACCTGGAGGGTGTCTCCAGCTGCAGTGGAGTGGTATTCTGGGTACCTCCTGGCTTAGAACACTGTTACGTTCTCAGTGCCCGAGGAACGCAGCTAGTTGAAAGCTGGCTTGTAGGCGTGCTTCCTTGTGCGAGCTGAGTTCAGGGCAGGACCCTCCCGCATTCTGACTGCCCGTAGACGTAGGTCCCAGCATCCTTATGTTAGGTGCCGGAAGAGGTTGTGTGAAGAGCATGTGGAAGTGACAGGATTCTCCTCAGGTGTATCTGATCTCAATGCAGACATTGCAAACGTCCTTGTTCAATGAGAGTGTAGCTCGGTCCTAGCTCCCATCAAAGTGTCTAGCAGACATCTGCCTGCAAAGCATACACACTTCCGAGAGTTGGGCTTATGGACTGTCCCTCCCACATCCTGCCTGCACGTACACCGCGCTCCTAACAGGCCTAGCCCCGATGCGTGCCTGAAGTGTTGTGAGAGGTAAGTGGAAAGTCCCGGCCCACAAGACTAGTGCATCCAAGCTCAACCCAGCGATTTCCTAGTATTTCCTGTGTGAGCCAGGTGCGACATCCTAAGTGCCATACGAGAGAAGCTAGCTGAACGCCTTGTCCGAAAGCAACTTACTTCGGAGAGTTGAGCTCACCCTCAGTCCCTCACAGTTGCACACTGCCTGCAGAAAGAGTTTCCAACATCTGCACCACAGCCGTTTGTCAGAGGCTTGTGAGACGCAAGTGGAATAAGCAGACCTGGAGGGTGTCTCCAGCTGCAGTGGAGTGGTATTCTGGGTACCTCCTGGCTTAGAACACTGTTACGTTCTCAGTGCCCGAGGAACGCAGCTAGTTGAAAGCTGGCTTGTAGGCGTGCTTCCTTGTGCGAGCTGAGTTCAGGGCAGGACCCTCCCGCATTCTGACTGCCCGTAGACGTAGGTCCCAGCATCCTTATGTTAGGTGCCGGAAGAGGTTGTGTGAAGAGCATGTGGAAGTGACAGGATTCTCCTCAGGTGTATCTGATCTCAATGCAGACATTGCAAACGTCCTTGTTCAATGAGAGTGTAGCTCGGTCCTAGCTCCCATCAAAGTGTCTAGCAGACATCTGCCTGCAAAGCATACACACTTCCGAGAGTTGGGCTTATGGACTGTCCCTCCCACATCCTGCCTGCACGTACACCGCGCTCCTAACAGGCCTAGCCCCGATGCGTGCCTGAAGTGTTGTGAGAGGTAAGTGGAAAGTCCCGGCCCACAAGACTAGTGCATCCAAGCTCAACCCAGCGATTTCCTAGTATTTCCTGTGTGAGCCAGGTGCTACATCCTAAGTGCCATACGAGAGAAGCTAGCTGAACGCCTTGTCCGAAAGCAACTTACTTCGGAGAGTTGAGCTCACCCTCAGTCCCTCACAGTTGCACACTGCCTGCAGAAAGAGTTTCCAACATCTGCACCACAGCCGTTTGTCAGAGGCTTGTGAGACGCAAGTGGAATAAGCAGACCTGGAGGGTGTCTCCAGCTGCAGTGGAGTGGTATTCTGGGTACCTCCTGGCTTAGAACACTGTTACGTTCTCAGTGCCCGAGGAACGCAGCTAGTTGAAAGCTGGCTTGTAGGCGTGCTTCCTTGTGCGAGCTGAGTTCAGGGCAGGACCCTCCCGCATTCTGACTGCCCGTAGACGTAGGTCCCAGCATCCTTATGTTAGGTGCCGGAAGAGGTTGTGTGAAGAGCATGTGGAAGTGACAGGATTCTCCTCAGGTGTATCTGATCTCAATGCAGACATTGCAAACGTCCTTGTTCAATGAGAGTGTAGCTCGGTCCTAGCTCCCATCAAAGTGTCTAGCAGACATCTGCCTGCAAAGCATACACACTTCCGAGAGTTGGGCTTATGGACTGTCCCTCCCACATCCTGCCTGCACGTACACCGCGCTCCTAACAGGCCTAGCCCCGATGCGTGCCTGAAGTGTTGTGAGAGGTAAGTGGAAAGTCCCGGCCCACAAGACTAGTGCATCCAAGCTCAACCCAGCGATTTCCTAGTATTTCCTGTGTGAGCCAGGTGCGACATCCTAAGTGCCATACGAGAGAAGCTAGCTGAACGCCTTGTCCGAAAGCAACTTACTTCGGAGAGTTGAGCTCACCCTCAGTCCCTCACAGTTGCACACTGCCTGCAGAAAGAGTTTCCAACATCTGCACCACAGCCGTTTGTCAGAGGCTTGTGAGACGCAAGTGGAATAAGCAGACCTGGAGGGTGTCTCCAGCTGCAGTGGAGTGGTATTCTGGGTACCTCCTGGCTTAGAACACTGTTACGTTCTCAGTGCCCGAGGAACGCAGCTAGTTGAAAGCTGGCTTGTAGGCGTGCTTCCTTGTGCGAGCTGAGTTCAGGGCAGGACCCTCCCGCATTCTGACTGCCCGTAGACGTAGGTCCCAGCATCCTTATGTTAGGTGCCGGAAGAGGTTGTGTGAAGAGCATGTGGAAGTGACAGGATTCTCCTCAGGTGTATCTGATCTCAATGCAGACATTGCAAACGTCCTTGTTCAATGAGAGTGT
>NW_024570719.1:0-33029 GCF_018345385.1 Vulpes lagopus | reverse complement strand
GGACCAGATTCACCAGGTCCAGGGGAGGCCCAGGTGGACACAAGAGTTACCAGTAAAGGTGAGTCTAGAAGGACAGCATGTGGCACCAGGTCTAGGTAGTGGTCCATGTGAGAACCTATCACCAGTACAGGTGTGGCCCAGGTGGGAACCCGAATCATAGGTCCAGGTAAAGCCAAGGTGGGGACCACAGTCACCAGGTCCAGGTGAAACAAGCTGAGGACCAGAATCACCAAATCCCAAGGTGAGGCCCGGGGGTAGGGGGACTGGAGTCACCAGGCACAGGAGAGGCTACAAGAACAGCAGGGACTACCAGGTCCACGTGTGGTTCATGGGAAACCAAGTCCACCAGGTCCAGGTGAAGGCCCAAGGTGAGGACCAAATTAAATGTTCCAGAGTCTCACTTGGGAAACAGACTAAACATATCCTGATGATGCCCAGGTGAGTACAAGAGTCACCAGGTCCAGGTGAGGTGCACGTGAGGACCAGAGTAACCAGGTCCAGGTGATACCCTGGAGGGGACCAGATTCACCAGGTCCAGGTAAGGCCCAGGTGGAACTCAGGCACCTGGTCTGGGTGAGACACAGGTGGGGACAAAAGTCATAAGACCAGTTGAGGCCCAGGTGGGAACATAGTTACCAGGTCCAGGTGAGGCCAAACAAAGTACCAGAGGCACAAGACCAGCTGAGGCCCAGTTGGGGACTGGAGTGACCAAGTATAGGTTAGGTTAGAAGGACACCACAGTCATAAAAACACAGCTAGTTGAAAACTGGCTTCTAGGGATGCTTCCTTGTGAGAGCTGAGCTCAGGGCAGGACCTGCCCACATCCTGGCTACCTGCAGACATACCTCCTATCATCCTTAAGTGAGGTGCTGGAAGAGGTTGTGTGAAAAGCATGTGGAAGTGTCTGGCCTGTACTCAAGTGAATCTGAATTCAATACAGGGATTTCCAACAGCCTTGTTCAATGAGAGTCATGCTAGGTTCTATCTCCCCTGTAGGAGTGGCAAGCAAACATGTACCTACAAGGCATTCACATTTCTGAGAGTTGAGCTTATGGCCTGTCCCTCCCACATCCTGACTGCCTGTACGGTTCGCTTCCACAGGATTTCGTTCTACGCAGAACAGTAGCAGAGAGAGAACCAAGTGACTTGCTTGTCACTTTCGCACCTCCCGGACAGCTTCATCCACAGCCTGCATACACCTTACACTGCTGCTACATTGTCACGGCCTTAAGAACGCAGCTACTGGAATGCTGCACTGAGGCATGCTTCCCTTGAGATATGAGTTCAAGGCAGGACCCCACCGCATCATGACTGCCTGTAGACGTAGCTGCCAACATCCTCATTTTAGGAGCAGGGAGAGGTTGTCAGAAATGCATGTGGAAGCACAGGGCTGTACTCACGTGTATGTGAGTTGAACAGCGATTGCCAACGTCCCTGTTCAATTAGAGTGTACCTAGGTTCTACCTCCCCTGTATGAGTGGGGGCAGACATCTGCCTCCCAGGCATACACGCTCCTGAGAGTTGAGCTTATGGCCTGTCCCTCCCACATCCTGCCTGCAGGTACACCTCGCTCCTAACAGGCCTAGGCTCGATGCGGGACTGAAGTGTTGTGAGAGGTAAGTGGAACGTCCCGGCCCACAAGACTAGTGCCTCCATGCTCAATCCAGCGATTTCCTAGTAATTCCTATGTTAGCCAGGTGCTACATCCTAAGTTCCATACGAGAGAAGCTAGCTGGATGCCTAGTCCCAAGGCAACTTACTTCTAGGAGTTGAGCTCACCCTCAGTCCCTCACAGTTGCACACTGCCTGCAGAAAGAGTTTCCAACATCTGCACCAGAGGCGTTTGTCAGAGGCTTGTGAGACGCAAGTGGAATAAGCAGACCTGGAGGGTGTCTCCAGCTGCAGTGGAGTGGAATTCTGGGTTAGAACACTGTTACGTTCTCAGTGCCCGAGGAACGCAGCTAGTTGAAAGCTGGCTTGTAGGCGTGCTTCCTTGTGCGAGCGGAGTTCAGGGGAGGACCCTCCCGCATTCTGACTGCCCGTAGACGTAGGTCCCAGCATTCTTCTGTTAGGTGCCGGAAGAGGTTGTGTGAAGAGCATGTGGAAGTGACAGGATTCTCCTCAGGTGTATCTGATCTCAATGCAGACATTGCAAACGTCCTTGTTCAATGAGAGTGTAGCTCGGTCCTAGCTCCCATCAAAGTGTCTAGCAGACATCTGCCTGCAAAGCATACACACTTCCGAGAGTTGGGCTTATGGACTGTCCCTCCCACATCCTGCCTGCACGTACACCGCGCTCCTAACAGGCCTAGCCCCGATGCGTGCCTGAAGTGTTGTGAGAGGTAAGTGGAAAGTCCCGGCCCACAAGACTAGTGCATCCAAGCTCAACCCAGCGATTTCCTAGTATTTCCTGTGTGAGCCAGGTGCGACATCCTAAGTGCCATACGAGAGAAGCTAGCTGAACGCCTTGTCCGAAAGCAACTTACTTCGGAGAGTTGAGCTCACCCTCAGTCCCTCACAGTTGCACACTGCCTGCAGAAAGAGTTTCCAACATCTGCACCACAGCCGTTTGTCAGAGGCTTGTGAGACGCAAGTGGAATAAGCAGACCTGGAGGGTGTCTCCAGCTGCAGTGGAGTGGTATTCTGGGTACCTCCTGGCTTAGAACACTGTTACGTTCTCAGTGCCCGAGGAACGCAGCTAGTTGAAAGCTGGCTTGTAGGCGTGCTTCCTTGTGCGAGCTGAGTTCAGGGCAGGACCCTCCCGCATTCTGACTGCCCGTAGACGTAGGTCCCAGCATCCTTATGTTAGGTGCCGGAAGAGGTTGTGTGAAGAGCATGTGGAAGTGACAGGATTCTCCTCAGGTGTATCTGATCTCAATGCAGACATTGCAAACGTCCTTGTTCAATGAGAGTGTAGCTCGGTCCTAGCTCCCATCAAAGTGTCTAGCAGACATCTGCCTGCAAAGCATACACACTTCCGAGAGTTGGGCTTATGGACTGTCCCTCCCACATCCTGCCTGCACGTACACCGCGCTCCTAACAGGCCTAGCCCCGATGCGTGCCTGAAGTGTTGTGAGAGGTAAGTGGAAAGTCCCGGCCCACAAGACTAGTGCATCCAAGCTCAACCCAGCGATTTCCTAGTATTTCCTGTGTGAGCCAGGTGCGACATCCTAAGTGCCATACGAGAGAAGCTAGCTGAACGCCTTGTCCGAAAGCAACTTACTTCGAAGCAACTTACTTCGGAGAGTTGAGCTCACCCTCAGTCCCTCACAGTTGCACACTGCCTGCAGAAAGAGTTTCCAACATCTGCACCACAGCCGTTTGTCAGAGGCTTGTGAGACGCAAGTGGAATAAGCAGACCTGGAGGGTGTCTCCAGCTGCAGTGGAGTGGTATTCTGGGTACCTCCTGGCTTAGAACACTGTTACGTTCTCAGTGCCCGAGGAACGCAGCTAGTTGAAAGCTGGCTTGTAGGCGTGCTTCCTTGTGCGAGCTGAGTTCAGGGCAGGACCCTCCCGCATTCTGACTGCCCGTAGACGTAGGTCCCAGCATCCTTATGTTAGGTGCCGGAAGAGGTTGTGTGAAGAGCATGTGGAAGTGACAGGATTCTCCTCAGGTGTATCTGATCTCAATGCAGACATTGCAAACGTCCTTGTTCAATGAGAGTGTAGCTCGGTCCTAGCTCCCATCAAAGTGTCTAGCAGACATCTGCCTGCAAAGCATACACACTTCCGAGAGTTGGGCTTATGGACTGTCCCTCCCACATCCTGCCTGCACGTACACCGCGCTCCTAACAGGCCTAGCCCCGATGCGTGCCTGAAGTGTTGTGAGAGGTAAGTGGAAAGTCCCGGCCCACAAGACTAGTGCATCCAAGCTCAACCCAGCGATTTCCTAGTATTTCCTGTGTGAGCCAGGTGCGACATCCTAAGTGCCATACGAGAGAAGCTAGCTGAACGCCTTGTCCGAAAGCAACTTACTTCGGAGAGTTGAGCTCACCCTCAGTCCCTCACAGTTGCACACTGCCTGCAGAAAGAGTTTCCAACATCTGCACCACAGCCGTTTGTCAGAGGCTTGTGAGACGCAAGTGGAATAAGCAGACCTGGAGGGTGTCTCCAGCTGCAGTGGAGTGGTATTCTGGGTACCTCCTGGCTTAGAACACTGTTACGTTCTCAGTGCCCGAGGAACGCAGCTAGTTGAAAGCTGGCTTGTAGGCGTGCTTCCTTGTGCGAGCTGAGTTCAGGGCAGGACCCTCCCGCATTCTGACTGCCCGTAGACGTAGGTCCCAGCATCCTTATGTTAGGTGCCGGAAGAGGTTGTGTGAAGAGCATGTGGAAGTGACAGGATTCTCCTCAGGTGTATCTGATCTCAATGCAGACATTGCAAACGTCCTTGTTCAATGAGAGTGTAGCTCGGTCCTAGCTCCCATCAAAGTGTCTAGCAGACATCTGCCTGCAAAGCATACACACTTCCGAGAGTTGGGCTTATGGACTGTCCCTCCCACATCCTGCCTGCACGTACACCGCGCTCCTAACAGGCCTAGCCCCGATGCGTGCCTGAAGTGTTGTGAGAGGTAAGTGGAAAGTCCCGGCCCACAAGACTAGTGCATCCAAGCTCAACCCAGCGATTTCCTAGTATTTCCTGTGTGAGCCAGGTGCGACATCCTAAGTGCCATACGAGAGAAGCTAGCTGAACGCCTTGTCCGAAAGCAACTTACTTCGGAGAGTTGAGCTCACCCTCAGTCCCTCACAGTTGCACACTGCCTGCAGAAAGAGTTTCCAACATCTGCACCACAGCCGTTTGTCAGAGGCTTGTGAGACGCAAGTGGAATAAGCAGACCTGGAGGGTGTCTCCAGCTGCAGTGGAGTGGTATTCTGGGTACCTCCTGGCTTAGAACACTGTTACGTTCTCAGTGCCCGAGGAACGCAGCTAGTTGAAAGCTGGCTTGTAGGCGTGCTTCCTTGTGCGAGCTGAGTTCAGGGCAGGACCCTCCCGCATTCTGACTGCCCGTAGACGTAGGTCCCAGCATCCTTATGTTAGGTGCCGGAAGAGGTTGTGTGAAGAGCATGTGGAAGTGACAGGATTCTCCTCAGGTGTATCTGATCTCAATGCAGACATTGCAAACGTCCTTGTTCAATGAGAGTGTAGCTCGGTCCTAGCTCCCATCAAAGTGTCTAGCAGACATCTGCCTGCAAAGCATACACACTTCCGAGAGTTGGGCTTATGGACTGTCCCTCCCACATCCTGCCTGCACGTACACCGCGCTCCTAACAGGCCTAGCCCCGATGCGTGCCTGAAGTGTTGTGAGAGGTAAGTGGAAAGTCCCGGCCCACAAGACTAGTGCATCCAAGCTCAACCCAGCGATTTCCTAGTATTTCCTGTGTGAGCCAGGTGCGACATCCTAAGTGCCATACGAGAGAAGCTAGCTGAACGCCTTGTCCGAAAGCAACTTACTTCGGAGAGTTGAGCTCACCCTCAGTCCCTCACAGTTGCACACTGCCTGCAGAAAGAGTTTCCAACATCTGCACCACAGCCGTTTGTCAGAGGCTTGTGAGACGCAAGTGGAATAAGCAGACCTGGAGGGTGTCTCCAGCTGCAGTGGAGTGGTATTCTGGGTACCTCCTGGCTTAGAACACTGTTACGTTCTCAGTGCCCGAGGAACGCAGCTAGTTGAAAGCTGGCTTGTAGGCGTGCTTCCTTGTGCGAGCTGAGTTCAGGGCAGGACCCTCCCGCATTCTGACTGCCCGTAGACGTAGGTCCCAGCATCCTTATGTTAGGTGCCGGAAGAGGTTGTGTGAAGAGCATGTGGAAGTGACAGGATTCTCCTCAGGTGTATCTGATCTCAATGCAGACATTGCAAACGTCCTTGTTCAATGAGAGTGTAGCTCGGTCCTAGCTCCCATCAAAGTGTCTAGCAGACATCTGCCTGCAAAGCATACACACTTCCGAGAGTTGGGCTTATGGACTGTCCCTCCCACATCCTGCCTGCACGTACACCGCGCTCCTAACAGGCCTAGCCCCGATGCGTGCCTGAAGTGTTGTGAGAGGTAAGTGGAAAGTCCCGGCCCACAAGACTAGTGCATCCAAGCTCAACCCAGCGATTTCCTAGTATTTCCTGTGTGAGCCAGGTGCGACATCCTAAGTGCCATACGAGAGAAGCTAGCTGAACGCCTTGTCCGAAAGCAACTTACTTCGGAGAGTTGAGCTCACCCTCAGTCCCTCACAGTTGCACACTGCCTGCAGAAAGAGTTTCCAACATCTGCACCACAGCCGTTTGTCAGAGGCTTGTGAGACGCAAGTGGAATAAGCAGACCTGGAGGGTGTCTCCAGCTGCAGTGGAGTGGTATTCTGGGTACCTCCTGGCTTAGAACACTGTTACGTTCTCAGTGCCCGAGGAACGCAGCTAGTTGAAAGCTGGCTTGTAGGCGTGCTTCCTTGTGCGAGCTGAGTTCAGGGCAGGACCCTCCCGCATTCTGACTGCCCGTAGACGTAGGTCCCAGCATCCTTATGTTAGGTGCCGGAAGAGGTTGTGTGAAGAGCATGTGGAAGTGACAGGATTCTCCTCAGGTGTATCTGATCTCAATGCAGACATTGCAAACGTCCTTGTTCAATGAGAGTGTAGCTCGGTCCTAGCTCCCATCAAAGTGTCTAGCAGACATCTGCCTGCAAAGCATACACACTTCCGAGAGTTGGGCTTATGGACTGTCCCTCCCACATCCTGCCTGCACGTACACCGCGCTCCTAACAGGCCTAGCCCCGATGCGTGCCTGAAGTGTTGTGAGAGGTAAGTGGAAAGTCCCGGCCCACAAGACTAGTGCATCCAAGCTCAACCCAGCGATTTCCTAGTATTTCCTGTGTGAGCCAGGTGCGACATCCTAAGTGCCATACGAGAGAAGCTAGCTGAACGCCTTGTCCGAAAGCAACTTACTTCGGAGAGTTGAGCTCACCCTCAGTCCCTCACAGTTGCACACTGCCTGCAGAAAGAGTTTCCAACATCTGCACCACAGCCGTTTGTCAGAGGCTTGTGAGACGCAAGTGGAATAAGCAGACCTGGAGGGTGTCTCCAGCTGCAGTGGAGTGGTATTCTGGGTACCTCCTGGCTTAGAACACTGTTACGTTCTCAGTGCCCGAGGAACGCAGCTAGTTGAAAGCTGGCTTGTAGGCGTGCTTCCTTGTGCGAGCTGAGTTCAGGGCAGGACCCTCCCGCATTCTGACTGCCCGTAGACGTAGGTCCCAGCATCCTTATGTTAGGTGCCGGAAGAGGTTGTGTGAAGAGCATGTGGAAGTGACAGGATTCTCCTCAGGTGTATCTGATCTCAATGCAGACATTGCAAACGTCCTTGTTCAATGAGAGTGTAGCTCGGTCCTAGCTCCCATCAAAGTGTCTAGCAGACATCTGCCTGCAAAGCATACACACTTCCGAGAGTTGGGCTTATGGACTGTCCCTCCCACATCCTGCCTGCACGTACACCGCGCTCCTAACAGGCCTAGCCCCGATGCGTGCCTGAAGTGTTGTGAGAGGTAAGTGGAAAGTCCCGGCCCACAAGACTAGTGCATCCAAGCTCAACCCAGCGATTTCCTAGTATTTCCTGTGTGAGCCAGGTGCGACATCCTAAGTGCCATACGAGAGAAGCTAGCTGAACGCCTTGTCCGAAAGCAACTTACTTCGGAGAGTTGAGCTCACCCTCAGTCCCTCACAGTTGCACACTGCCTGCAGAAAGAGTTTCCAACATCTGCACCACAGCCGTTTGTCAGAGGCTTGTGAGACGCAAGTGGAATAAGCAGACCTGGAGGGTGTCTCCAGCTGCAGTGGAGTGGTATTCTGGGTACCTCCTGGCTTAGAACACTGTTACGTTCTCAGTGCCCGAGGAACGCAGCTAGTTGAAAGCTGGCTTGTAGGCGTGCTTCCTTGTGCGAGCTGAGTTCAGGGCAGGACCCTCCCGCATTCTGACTGCCCGTAGACGTAGGTCCCAGCATCCTTATGTTAGGTGCCGGAAGAGGTTGTGTGAAGAGCATGTGGAAGTGACAGGATTCTCCTCAGGTGTATCTGATCTCAATGCAGACATTGCAAACGTCCTTGTTCAATGAGAGTGTAGCTCGGTCCTAGCTCCCATCAAAGTGTCTAGCAGACATCTGCCTGCAAAGCATACACACTTCCGAGAGTTGGGCTTATGGACTGTCCCTCCCACATCCTGCCTGCACGTACACCGCGCTCCTAACAGGCCTAGCCCCGATGCGTGCCTGAAGTGTTGTGAGAGGTAAGTGGAAAGTCCCGGCCCACAAGACTAGTGCATCCAAGCTCAACCCAGCGATTTCCTAGTATTTCCTGTGTGAGCCAGGTGCGACATCCTAAGTGCCATACGAGAGAAGCTAGCTGAACGCCTTGTCCGAAAGCAACTTACTTCGGAGAGTTGAGCTCACCCTCAGTCCCTCACAGTTGCACACTGCCTGCAGAAAGAGTTTCCAACATCTGCACCACAGCCGTTTGTCAGAGGCTTGTGAGACGCAAGTGGAATAAGCAGACCTGGAGGGTGTCTCCAGCTGCAGTGGAGTGGTATTCTGGGTACCTCCTGGCTTAGAACACTGTTACGTTCTCAGTGCCCGAGGAACGCAGCTAGTTGAAAGCTGGCTTGTAGGCGTGCTTCCTTGTGCGAGCTGAGTTCAGGGCAGGACCCTCCCGCATTCTGACTGCCCGTAGACGTAGGTCCCAGCATCCTTATGTTAGGTGCCGGAAGAGGTTGTGTGAAGAGCATGTGGAAGTGACAGGATTCTCCTCAGGTGTATCTGATCTCAATGCAGACATTGCAAACGTCCTTGTTCAATGAGAGTGTAGCTCGGTCCTAGCTCCCATCAAAGTGTCTAGCAGACATCTGCCTGCAAAGCATACACACTTCCGAGAGTTGGGCTTATGGACTGTCCCTCCCACATCCTGCCTGCACGTACACCGCGCTCCTAACAGGCCTAGCCCCGATGCGTGCCTGAAGTGTTGTGAGAGGTAAGTGGAAAGTCCCGGCCCACAAGACTAGTGCATCCAAGCTCAACCCAGCGATTTCCTAGTATTTCCTGTGTGAGCCAGGTGCGACATCCTAAGTGCCATACGAGAGAAGCTAGCTGAACGCCTTGTCCGAAAGCAACTTACTTCGGAGAGTTGAGCTCACCCTCAGTCCCTCACAGTTGCACACTGCCTGCAGAAAGAGTTTCCAACATCTGCACCACAGCCGTTTGTCAGAGGCTTGTGAGACGCAAGTGGAATAAGCAGACCTGGAGGGTGTCTCCAGCTGCAGTGGAGTGGTATTCTGGGTACCTCCTGGCTTAGAACACTGTTACGTTCTCAGTGCCCGAGGAACGCAGCTAGTTGAAAGCTGGCTTGTAGGCGTGCTTCCTTGTGCGAGCTGAGTTCAGGGCAGGACCCTCCCGCATTCTGACTGCCCGTAGACGTAGGTCCCAGCATCCTTATGTTAGGTGCCGGAAGAGGTTGTGTGAAGAGCATGTGGAAGTGACAGGATTCTCCTCAGGTGTATCTGATCTCAATGCAGACATTGCAAACGTCCTTGTTCAATGAGAGTGTAGCTCGGTCCTAGCTCCCATCAAAGTGTCTAGCAGACATCTGCCTGCAAAGCATACACACTTCCGAGAGTTGGGCTTATGGACTGTCCCTCCCACATCCTGCCTGCACGTACACCGCGCTCCTAACAGGCCTAGCCCCGATGCGTGCCTGAAGTGTTGTGAGAGGTAAGTGGAAAGTCCCGGCCCACAAGACTAGTGCATCCAAGCTCAACCCAGCGATTTCCTAGTATTTCCTGTGTGAGCCAGGTGCTACATCCTAAGTGCCATACGAGAGAAGCTAGCTGAACGCCTTGTCCGAAAGCAACTTACTTCGGAGAGTTGAGCTCACCCTCAGTCCCTCACAGTTGCACACTGCCTGCAGAAAGAGTTTCCAACATCTGCACCACAGCCGTTTGTCAGAGGCTTGTGAGACGCAAGTGGAATAAGCAGACCTGGAGGGTGTCTCCAGCTGCAGTGGAGTGGTATTCTGGGTACCTCCTGGCTTAGAACACTGTTACGTTCTCAGTGCCCGAGGAACGCAGCTAGTTGAAAGCTGGCTTGTAGGCGTGCTTCCTTGTGCGAGCTGAGTTCAGGGCAGGACCCTCCCGCATTCTGACTGCCCGTAGACGTAGGTCCCAGCATCCTTATGTTAGGTGCCGGAAGAGGTTGTGTGAAGAGCATGTGGAAGTGACAGGATTCTCCTCAGGTGTATCTGATCTCAATGCAGACATTGCAAACGTCCTTGTTCAATGAGAGTGTAGCTCGGTCCTAGCTCCCATCAAAGTGTCTAGCAGACATCTGCCTGCAAAGCATACACACTTCCGAGAGTTGGGCTTATGGACTGTCCCTCCCACATCCTGCCTGCACGTACACCGCGCTCCTAACAGGCCTAGCCCCGATGCGTGCCTGAAGTGTTGTGAGAGGTAAGTGGAAAGTCCCGGCCCACAAGACTAGTGCATCCAAGCTCAACCCAGCGATTTCCTAGTATTTCCTGTGTGAGCCAGGTGCGACATCCTAAGTGCCATACGAGAGAAGCTAGCTGAACGCCTTGTCCGAAAGCAACTTACTTCGGAGAGTTGAGCTCACCCTCAGTCCCTCACAGTTGCACACTGCCTGCAGAAAGAGTTTCCAACATCTGCACCACAGCCGTTTGTCAGAGGCTTGTGAGACGCAAGTGGAATAAGCAGACCTGGAGGGTGTCTCCAGCTGCAGTGGAGTGGTATTCTGGGTACCTCCTGGCTTAGAACACTGTTACGTTCTCAGTGCCCGAGGAACGCAGCTAGTTGAAAGCTGGCTTGTAGGCGTGCTTCCTTGTGCGAGCTGAGTTCAGGGCAGGACCCTCCCGCATTCTGACTGCCCGTAGACGTAGGTCCCAGCATCCTTATGTTAGGTGCCGGAAGAGGTTGTGTGAAGAGCATGTGGAAGTGACAGGATTCTCCTCAGGTGTATCTGATCTCAATGCAGACATTGCAAACGTCCTTGTTCAATGAGAGTGTAGCTCGGTCCTAGCTCCCATCAAAGTGTCTAGCAGACATCTGCCTGCAAAGCATACACACTTCCGAGAGTTGGGCTTATGGACTGTCCCTCCCACATCCTGCCTGCACGTACACCGCGCTCCTAACAGGCCTAGCCCCGATGCGTGCCTGAAGTGTTGTGAGAGGTAAGTGGAAAGTCCCGGCCCACAAGACTAGTGCATCCAAGCTCAACCCAGCGATTTCCTAGTATTTCCTGTGTGAGCCAGGTGCGACATCCTAAGTGCCATACGAGAGAAGCTAGCTGAACGCCTTGTCCGAAAGCAACTTACTTCGGAGAGTTGAGCTCACCCTCAGTCCCTCACAGTTGCACACTGCCTGCAGAAAGAGTTTCCAACATCTGCACCACAGCCGTTTGTCAGAGGCTTGTGAGACGCAAGTGGAATAAGCAGACCTGGAGGGTGTCTCCAGCTGCAGTGGAGTGGTATTCTGGGTACCTCCTGGCTTAGAACACTGTTACGTTCTCAGTGCCCGAGGAACGCAGCTAGTTGAAAGCTGGCTTGTAGGCGTGCTTCCTTGTGCGAGCTGAGTTCAGGGCAGGACCCTCCCGCATTCTGACTGCCCGTAGACGTAGGTCCCAGCATCCTTATGTTAGGTGCCGGAAGAGGTTGTGTGAAGAGCATGTGGAAGTGACAGGATTCTCCTCAGGTGTATCTGATCTCAATGCAGACATTGCAAACGTCCTTGTTCAATGAGAGTGTAGCTCGGTCCTAGCTCCCATCAAAGTGTCTAGCAGACATCTGCCTGCAAAGCATACACACTTCCGAGAGTTGGGCTTATGGACTGTCCCTCCCACATCCTGCCTGCACGTACACCGCGCTCCTAACAGGCCTAGCCCCGATGCGTGCCTGAAGTGTTGTGAGAGGTAAGTGGAAAGTCCCGGCCCACAAGACTAGTGCATCCAAGCTCAACCCAGCGATTTCCTAGTATTTCCTGTGTGAGCCAGGTGCGACATCCTAAGTGCCATACGAGAGAAGCTAGCTGAACGCCTTGTCCGAAAGCAACTTACTTCGGAGAGTTGAGCTCACCCTCAGTCCCTCACAGTTGCACACTGCCTGCAGAAAGAGTTTCCAACATCTGCACCACAGCCGTTTGTCAGAGGCTTGTGAGACGCAAGTGGAATAAGCAGACCTGGAGGGTGTCTCCAGCTGCAGTGGAGTGGTATTCTGGGTACCTCCTGGCTTAGAACACTGTTACGTTCTCAGTGCCCGAGGAACGCAGCTAGTTGAAAGCTGGCTTGTAGGCGTGCTTCCTTGTGCGAGCTGAGTTCAGGGCAGGACCCTCCCGCATTCTGACTGCCCGTAGACGTAGGTCCCAGCATCCTTATGTTAGGTGCCGGAAGAGGTTGTGTGAAGAGCATGTGGAAGTGACAGGATTCTCCTCAGGTGTATCTGATCTCAATGCAGACATTGCAAACGTCCTTGTTCAATGAGAGTGTAGCTCGGTCCTAGCTCCCATCAAAGTGTCTAGCAGACATCTGCCTGCAAAGCATACACACTTCCGAGAGTTGGGCTTATGGACTGTCCCTCCCACATCCTGCCTGCACGTACACCGCGCTCCTAACAGGCCTAGCCCCGATGCGTGCCTGAAGTGTTGTGAGAGGTAAGTGGAAAGTCCCGGCCCACAAGACTAGTGCATCCAAGCTCAACCCAGCGATTTCCTAGTATTTCCTGTGTGAGCCAGGTGCGACATCCTAAGTGCCATACGAGAGAAGCTAGCTGAACGCCTTGTCCGAAAGCAACTTACTTCGGAGAGTTGAGCTCACCCTCAGTCCCTCACAGTTGCACACTGCCTGCAGAAAGAGTTTCCAACATCTGCACCACAGCCGTTTGTCAGAGGCTTGTGAGACGCAAGTGGAATAAGCAGACCTGGAGGGTGTCTCCAGCTGCAGTGGAGTGGTATTCTGGGTACCTCCTGGCTTAGAACACTGTTACGTTCTCAGTGCCCGAGGAACGCAGCTAGTTGAAAGCTGGCTTGTAGGCGTGCTTCCTTGTGCGAGCTGAGTTCAGGGCAGGACCCTCCCGCATTCTGACTGCCCGTAGACGTAGGTCCCAGCATCCTTATGTTAGGTGCCGGAAGAGGTTGTGTGAAGAGCATGTGGAAGTGACAGGATTCTCCTCAGGTGTATCTGATCTCAATGCAGACATTGCAAACGTCCTTGTTCAATGAGAGTGTAGCTCGGTCCTAGCTCCCATCAAAGTGTCTAGCAGACATCTGCCTGCAAAGCATACACACTTCCGAGAGTTGGGCTTATGGACTGTCCCTCCCACATCCTGCCTGCACGTACACCGCGCTCCTAACAGGCCTAGCCCCGATGCGTGCCTGAAGTGTTGTGAGAGGTAAGTGGAAAGTCCCGGCCCACAAGACTAGTGCATCCAAGCTCAACCCAGCGATTTCCTAGTATTTCCTGTGTGAGCCAGGTGCGACATCCTAAGTGCCATACGAGAGAAGCTAGCTGAACGCCTTGTCCGAAAGCAACTTACTTCGGAGAGTTGAGCTCACCCTCAGTCCCTCACAGTTGCACACTGCCTGCAGAAAGAGTTTCCAACATCTGCACCACAGCCGTTTGTCAGAGGCTTGTGAGACGCAAGTGGAATAAGCAGACCTGGAGGGTGTCTCCAGCTGCAGTGGAGTGGTATTCTGGGTACCTCCTGGCTTAGAACACTGTTACGTTCTCAGTGCCCGAGGAACGCAGCTAGTTGAAAGCTGGCTTGTAGGCGTGCTTCCTTGTGCGAGCTGAGTTCAGGGCAGGACCCTCCCGCATTCTGACTGCCCGTAGACGTAGGTCCCAGCATCCTTATGTTAGGTGCCGGAAGAGGTTGTGTGAAGAGCATGTGGAAGTGACAGGATTCTCCTCAGGTGTATCTGATCTCAATGCAGACATTGCAAACGTCCTTGTTCAATGAGAGTGTAGCTCGGTCCTAGCTCCCATCAAAGTGTCTAGCAGACATCTGCCTGCAAAGCATACACACTTCCGAGAGTTGGGCTTATGGACTGTCCCTCCCACATCCTGCCTGCACGTACACCGCGCTCCTAACAGGCCTAGCCCCGATGCGTGCCTGAAGTGTTGTGAGAGGTAAGTGGAAAGTCCCGGCCCACAAGACTAGTGCATCCAAGCTCAACCCAGCGATTTCCTAGTATTTCCTGTGTGAGCCAGGTGCGACATCCTAAGTGCCATACGAGAGAAGCTAGCTGAACGCCTTGTCCGAAAGCAACTTACTTCGGAGAGTTGAGCTCACCCTCAGTCCCTCACAGTTGCACACTGCCTGCAGAAAGAGTTTCCAACATCTGCACCACAGCCGTTTGTCAGAGGCTTGTGAGACGCAAGTGGAATAAGCAGACCTGGAGGGTGTCTCCAGCTGCAGTGGAGTGGTATTCTGGGTACCTCCTGGCTTAGAACACTGTTACGTTCTCAGTGCCCGAGGAACGCAGCTAGTTGAAAGCTGGCTTGTAGGCGTGCTTCCTTGTGCGAGCTGAGTTCAGGGCAGGACCCTCCCGCATTCTGACTGCCCGTAGACGTAGGTCCCAGCATCCTTATGTTAGGTGCCGGAAGAGGTTGTGTGAAGAGCATGTGGAAGTGACAGGATTCTCCTCAGGTGTATCTGATCTCAATGCAGACATTGCAAACGTCCTTGTTCAATGAGAGTGTAGCTCGGTCCTAGCTCCCATCAAAGTGTCTAGCAGACATCTGCCTGCAAAGCATACACACTTCCGAGAGTTGGGCTTATGGACTGTCCCTCCCACATCCTGCCTGCACGTACACCGCGCTCCTAACAGGCCTAGCCCCGATGCGTGCCTGAAGTGTTGTGAGAGGTAAGTGGAAAGTCCCGGCCCACAAGACTAGTGCATCCAAGCTCAACCCAGCGATTTCCTAGTATTTCCTGTGTGAGCCAGGTGCGACATCCTAAGTGCCATACGAGAGAAGCTAGCTGAACGCCTTGTCCGAAAGCAACTTACTTCGGAGAGTTGAGCTCACCCTCAGTCCCTCACAGTTGCACACTGCCTGCAGAAAGAGTTTCCAACATCTGCACCACAGCCGTTTGTCAGAGGCTTGTGAGACGCAAGTGGAATAAGCAGACCTGGAGGGTGTCTCCAGCTGCAGTGGAGTGGTATTCTGGGTACCTCCTGGCTTAGAACACTGTTACGTTCTCAGTGCCCGAGGAACGCAGCTAGTTGAAAGCTGGCTTGTAGGCGTGCTTCCTTGTGCGAGCTGAGTTCAGGGCAGGACCCTCCCGCATTCTGACTGCCCGTAGACGTAGGTCCCAGCATCCTTATGTTAGGTGCCGGAAGAGGTTGTGTGAAGAGCATGTGGAAGTGACAGGATTCTCCTCAGGTGTATCTGATCTCAATGCAGACATTGCAAACGTCCTTGTTCAATGAGAGTGTAGCTCGGTCCTAGCTCCCATCAAAGTGTCTAGCAGACATCTGCCTGCAAAGCATACACACTTCCGAGAGTTGGGCTTATGGACTGTCCCTCCCACATCCTGCCTGCACGTACACCGCGCTCCTAACAGGCCTAGCCCCGATGCGTGCCTGAAGTGTTGTGAGAGGTAAGTGGAAAGTCCCGGCCCACAAGACTAGTGCATCCAAGCTCAACCCAGCGATTTCCTAGTATTTCCTGTGTGAGCCAGGTGCGACATCCTAAGTGCCATACGAGAGAAGCTAGCTGAACGCCTTGTCCGAAAGCAACTTACTTCGGAGAGTTGAGCTCACCCTCAGTCCCTCACAGTTGCACACTGCCTGCAGAAAGAGTTTCCAACATCTGCACCACAGCCGTTTGTCAGAGGCTTGTGAGACGCAAGTGGAATAAGCAGACCTGGAGGGTGTCTCCAGCTGCAGTGGAGTGGTATTCTGGGTACCTCCTGGCTTAGAACACTGTTACGTTCTCAGTGCCCGAGGAACGCAGCTAGTTGAAAGCTGGCTTGTAGGCGTGCTTCCTTGTGCGAGCTGAGTTCAGGGCAGGACCCTCCCGCATTCTGACTGCCCGTAGACGTAGGTCCCAGCATCCTTATGTTAGGTGCCGGAAGAGGTTGTGTGAAGAGCATGTGGAAGTGACAGGATTCTCCTCAGGTGTATCTGATCTCAATGCAGACATTGCAAACGTCCTTGTTCAATGAGAGTGTAGCTCGGTCCTAGCTCCCATCAAAGTGTCTAGCAGACATCTGCCTGCAAAGCATACACACTTCCGAGAGTTGGGCTTATGGACTGTCCCTCCCACATCCTGCCTGCACGTACACCGCGCTCCTAACAGGCCTAGCCCCGATGCGTGCCTGAAGTGTTGTGAGAGGTAAGTGGAAAGTCCCGGCCCACAAGACTAGTGCATCCAAGCTCAACCCAGCGATTTCCTAGTATTTCCTGTGTGAGCCAGGTGCGACATCCTAAGTGCCATACGAGAGAAGCTAGCTGAACGCCTTGTCCGAAAGCAACTTACTTCGGAGAGTTGAGCTCACCCTCAGTCCCTCACAGTTGCACACTGCCTGCAGAAAGAGTTTCCAACATCTGCACCACAGCCGTTTGTCAGAGGCTTGTGAGACGCAAGTGGAATAAGCAGACCTGGAGGGTGTCTCCAGCTGCAGTGGAGTGGTATTCTGGGTACCTCCTGGCTTAGAACACTGTTACGTTCTCAGTGCCCGAGGAACGCAGCTAGTTGAAAGCTGGCTTGTAGGCGTGCTTCCTTGTGCGAGCTGAGTTCAGGGCAGGACCCTCCCGCATTCTGACTGCCCGTAGACGTAGGTCCCAGCATCCTTATGTTAGGTGCCGGAAGAGGTTGTGTGAAGAGCATGTGGAAGTGACAGGATTCTCCTCAGGTGTATCTGATCTCAATGCAGACATTGCAAACGTCCTTGTTCAATGAGAGTGTAGCTCGGTCCTAGCTCCCATCAAAGTGTCTAGCAGACATCTGCCTGCAAAGCATACACACTTCCGAGAGTTGGGCTTATGGACTGTCCCTCCCACATCCTGCCTGCACGTACACCGCGCTCCTAACAGGCCTAGCCCCGATGCGTGCCTGAAGTGTTGTGAGAGGTAAGTGGAAAGTCCCGGCCCACAAGACTAGTGCATCCAAGCTCAACCCAGCGATTTCCTAGTATTTCCTGTGTGAGCCAGGTGCGACATCCTAAGTGCCATACGAGAGAAGCTAGCTGAACGCCTTGTCCGAAAGCAACTTACTTCGGAGAGTTGAGCTCACCCTCAGTCCCTCACAGTTGCACACTGCCTGCAGAAAGAGTTTCCAACATCTGCACCACAGCCGTTTGTCAGAGGCTTGTGAGACGCAAGTGGAATAAGCAGACCTGGAGGGTGTCTCCAGCTGCAGTGGAGTGGTATTCTGGGTACCTCCTGGCTTAGAACACTGTTACGTTCTCAGTGCCCGAGGAACGCAGCTAGTTGAAAGCTGGCTTGTAGGCGTGCTTCCTTGTGCGAGCTGAGTTCAGGGCAGGACCCTCCCGCATTCTGACTGCCCGTAGACGTAGGTCCCAGCATCCTTATGTTAGGTGCCGGAAGAGGTTGTGTGAAGAGCATGTGGAAGTGACAGGATTCTCCTCAGGTGTATCTGATCTCAATGCAGACATTGCAAACGTCCTTGTTCAATGAGAGTGTAGCTCGGTCCTAGCTCCCATCAAAGTGTCTAGCAGACATCTGCCTGCAAAGCATACACACTTCCGAGAGTTGGGCTTATGGACTGTCCCTCCCACATCCTGCCTGCACGTACACCGCGCTCCTAACAGGCCTAGCCCCGATGCGTGCCTGAAGTGTTGTGAGAGGTAAGTGGAAAGTCCCGGCCCACAAGACTAGTGCATCCAAGCTCAACCCAGCGATTTCCTAGTATTTCCTGTGTGAGCCAGGTGCTACATCCTAAGTGCCATACGAGAGAAGCTAGCTGAACGCCTTGTCCGAAAGCAACTTACTTCGGAGAGTTGAGCTCACCCTCAGTCCCTCACAGTTGCACACTGCCTGCAGAAAGAGTTTCCAACATCTGCACCACAGCCGTTTGTCAGAGGCTTGTGAGACGCAAGTGGAATAAGCAGACCTGGAGGGTGTCTCCAGCTGCAGTGGAGTGGTATTCTGGGTACCTCCTGGCTTAGAACACTGTTACGTTCTCAGTGCCCGAGGAACGCAGCTAGTTGAAAGCTGGCTTGTAGGCGTGCTTCCTTGTGCGAGCTGAGTTCAGGGCAGGACCCTCCCGCATTCTGACTGCCCGTAGACGTAGGTCCCAGCATCCTTATGTTAGGTGCCGGAAGAGGTTGTGTGAAGAGCATGTGGAAGTGACAGGATTCTCCTCAGGTGTATCTGATCTCAATGCAGACATTGCAAACGTCCTTGTTCAATGAGAGTGTAGCTCGGTCCTAGCTCCCATCAAAGTGTCTAGCAGACATCTGCCTGCAAAGCATACACACTTCCGAGAGTTGGGCTTATGGACTGTCCCTCCCACATCCTGCCTGCACGTACACCGCGCTCCTAACAGGCCTAGCCCCGATGCGTGCCTGAAGTGTTGTGAGAGGTAAGTGGAAAGTCCCGGCCCACAAGACTAGTGCATCCAAGCTCAACCCAGCGATTTCCTAGTATTTCCTGTGTGAGCCAGGTGCGACATCCTAAGTGCCATACGAGAGAAGCTAGCTGAACGCCTTGTCCGAAAGCAACTTACTTCGGAGAGTTGAGCTCACCCTCAGTCCCTCACAGTTGCACACTGCCTGCAGAAAGAGTTTCCAACATCTGCACCACAGCCGTTTGTCAGAGGCTTGTGAGACGCAAGTGGAATAAGCAGACCTGGAGGGTGTCTCCAGCTGCAGTGGAGTGGTATTCTGGGTACCTCCTGGCTTAGAACACTGTTACGTTCTCAGTGCCCGAGGAACGCAGCTAGTTGAAAGCTGGCTTGTAGGCGTGCTTCCTTGTGCGAGCTGAGTTCAGGGCAGGACCCTCCCGCATTCTGACTGCCCGTAGACGTAGGTCCCAGCATCCTTATGTTAGGTGCCGGAAGAGGTTGTGTGAAGAGCATGTGGAAGTGACAGGATTCTCCTCAGGTGTATCTGATCTCAATGCAGACATTGCAAACGTCCTTGTTCAATGAGAGTGTAGCTCGGTCCTAGCTCCCATCAAAGTGTCTAGCAGACATCTGCCTGCAAAGCATACACACTTCCGAGAGTTGGGCTTATGGACTGTCCCTCCCACATCCTGCCTGCACGTACACCGCGCTCCTAACAGGCCTAGCCCCGATGCGTGCCTGAAGTGTTGTGAGAGGTAAGTGGAAAGTCCCGGCCCACAAGACTAGTGCATCCAAGCTCAACCCAGCGATTTCCTAGTATTTCCTGTGTGAGCCAGGTGCGACATCCTAAGTGCCATACGAGAGAAGCTAGCTGAACGCCTTGTCCGAAAGCAACTTACTTCGGAGAGTTGAGCTCACCCTCAGTCCCTCACAGTTGCACACTGCCTGCAGAAAGAGTTTCCAACATCTGCACCACAGCCGTTTGTCAGAGGCTTGTGAGACGCAAGTGGAATAAGCAGACCTGGAGGGTGTCTCCAGCTGCAGTGGAGTGGTATTCTGGGTACCTCCTGGCTTAGAACACTGTTACGTTCTCAGTGCCCGAGGAACGCAGCTAGTTGAAAGCTGGCTTGTAGGCGTGCTTCCTTGTGCGAGCTGAGTTCAGGGCAGGACCCTCCCGCATTCTGACTGCCCGTAGACGTAGGTCCCAGCATCCTTATGTTAGGTGCCGGAAGAGGTTGTGTGAAGAGCATGTGGAAGTGACAGGATTCTCCTCAGGTGTATCTGATCTCAATGCAGACATTGCAAACGTCCTTGTTCAATGAGAGTGTAGCTCGGTCCTAGCTCCCATCAAAGTGTCTAGCAGACATCTGCCTGCAAAGCATACACACTTCCGAGAGTTGGGCTTATGGACTGTCCCTCCCACATCCTGCCTGCACGTACACCGCGCTCCTAACAGGCCTAGCCCCGATGCGTGCCTGAAGTGTTGTGAGAGGTAAGTGGAAAGTCCCGGCCCACAAGACTAGTGCATCCAAGCTCAACCCAGCGATTTCCTAGTATTTCCTGTGTGAGCCAGGTGCGACATCCTAAGTGCCATACGAGAGAAGCTAGCTGAACGCCTTGTCCGAAAGCAACTTACTTCGGAGAGTTGAGCTCACCCTCAGTCCCTCACAGTTGCACACTGCCTGCAGAAAGAGTTTCCAACATCTGCACCACAGCCGTTTGTCAGAGGCTTGTGAGACGCAAGTGGAATAAGCAGACCTGGAGGGTGTCTCCAGCTGCAGTGGAGTGGTATTCTGGGTACCTCCTGGCTTAGAACACTGTTACGTTCTCAGTGCCCGAGGAACGCAGCTAGTTGAAAGCTGGCTTGTAGGCGTGCTTCCTTGTGCGAGCTGAGTTCAGGGCAGGACCCTCCCGCATTCTGACTGCCCGTAGACGTAGGTCCCAGCATCCTTATGTTAGGTGCCGGAAGAGGTTGTGTGAAGAGCATGTGGAAGTGACAGGATTCTCCTCAGGTGTATCTGATCTCAATGCAGACATTGCAAACGTCCTTGTTCAATGAGAGTGTAGCTCGGTCCTAGCTCCCATCAAAGTGTCTAGCAGACATCTGCCTGCAAAGCATACACACTTCCGAGAGTTGGGCTTATGGACTGTCCCTCCCACATCCTGCCTGCACGTACACCGCGCTCCTAACAGGCCTAGCCCCGATGCGTGCCTGAAGTGTTGTGAGAGGTAAGTGGAAAGTCCCGGCCCACAAGACTAGTGCATCCAAGCTCAACCCAGCGATTTCCTAGTATTTCCTGTGTGAGCCAGGTGCGACATCCTAAGTGCCATACGAGAGAAGCTAGCTGAACGCCTTGTCCGAAAGCAACTTACTTCGGAGAGTTGAGCTCACCCTCAGTCCCTCACAGTTGCACACTGCCTGCAGAAAGAGTTTCCAACATCTGCACCACAGCCGTTTGTCAGAGGCTTGTGAGACGCAAGTGGAATAAGCAGACCTGGAGGGTGTCTCCAGCTGCAGTGGAGTGGTATTCTGGGTACCTCCTGGCTTAGAACACTGTTACGTTCTCAGTGCCCGAGGAACGCAGCTAGTTGAAAGCTGGCTTGTAGGCGTGCTTCCTTGTGCGAGCTGAGTTCAGGGCAGGACCCTCCCGCATTCTGACTGCCCGTAGACGTAGGTCCCAGCATCCTTATGTTAGGTGCCGGAAGAGGTTGTGTGAAGAGCATGTGGAAGTGACAGGATTCTCCTCAGGTGTATCTGATCTCAATGCAGACATTGCAAACGTCCTTGTTCAATGAGAGTGTAGCTCGGTCCTAGCTCCCATCAAAGTGTCTAGCAGACATCTGCCTGCAAAGCATACACACTTCCGAGAGTTGGGCTTATGGACTGTCCCTCCCACATCCTGCCTGCACGTACACCGCGCTCCTAACAGGCCTAGCCCCGATGCGTGCCTGAAGTGTTGTGAGAGGTAAGTGGAAAGTCCCGGCCCACAAGACTAGTGCATCCAAGCTCAACCCAGCGATTTCCTAGTATTTCCTGTGTGAGCCAGGTGCGACATCCTAAGTGCCATACGAGAGAAGCTAGCTGAACGCCTTGTCCGAAAGCAACTTACTTCGGAGAGTTGAGCTCACCCTCAGTCCCTCACAGTTGCACACTGCCTGCAGAAAGAGTTTCCAACATCTGCACCACAGCCGTTTGTCAGAGGCTTGTGAGACGCAAGTGGAATAAGCAGACCTGGAGGGTGTCTCCAGCTGCAGTGGAGTGGTATTCTGGGTACCTCCTGGCTTAGAACACTGTTACGTTCTCAGTGCCCGAGGAACGCAGCTAGTTGAAAGCTGGCTTGTAGGCGTGCTTCCTTGTGCGAGCTGAGTTCAGGGCAGGACCCTCCCGCATTCTGACTGCCCGTAGACGTAGGTCCCAGCATCCTTATGTTAGGTGCCGGAAGAGGTTGTGTGAAGAGCATGTGGAAGTGACAGGATTCTCCTCAGGTGTATCTGATCTCAATGCAGACATTGCAAACGTCCTTGTTCAATGAGAGTGTAGCTCGGTCCTAGCTCCCATCAAAGTGTCTAGCAGACATCTGCCTGCAAAGCATACACACTTCCGAGAGTTGGGCTTATGGACTGTCCCTCCCACATCCTGCCTGCACGTACACCGCGCTCCTAACAGGCCTAGCCCCGATGCGTGCCTGAAGTGTTGTGAGAGGTAAGTGGAAAGTCCCGGCCCACAAGACTAGTGCATCCAAGCTCAACCCAGCGATTTCCTAGTATTTCCTGTGTGAGCCAGGTGCGACATCCTAAGTGCCATACGAGAGAAGCTAGCTGAACGCCTTGTCCGAAAGCAACTTACTTCGGAGAGTTGAGCTCACCCTCAGTCCCTCACAGTTGCACACTGCCTGCAGAAAGAGTTTCCAACATCTGCACCACAGCCGTTTGTCAGAGGCTTGTGAGACGCAAGTGGAATAAGCAGACCTGGAGGGTGTCTCCAGCTGCAGTGGAGTGGTATTCTGGGTACCTCCTGGCTTAGAACACTGTTACGTTCTCAGTGCCCGAGGAACGCAGCTAGTTGAAAGCTGGCTTGTAGGCGTGCTTCCTTGTGCGAGCTGAGTTCAGGGCAGGACCCTCCCGCATTCTGACTGCCCGTAGACGTAGGTCCCAGCATCCTTATGTTAGGTGCCGGAAGAGGTTGTGTGAAGAGCATGTGGAAGTGACAGGATTCTCCTCAGGTGTATCTGATCTCAATGCAGACATTGCAAACGTCCTTGTTCAATGAGAGTGTAGCTCGGTCCTAGCTCCCATCAAAGTGTCTAGCAGACATCTGCCTGCAAAGCATACACACTTCCGAGAGTTGGGCTTATGGACTGTCCCTCCCACATCCTGCCTGCACGTACACCGCGCTCCTAACAGGCCTAGCCCCGATGCGTGCCTGAAGTGTTGTGAGAGGTAAGTGGAAAGTCCCGGCCCACAAGACTAGTGCATCCAAGCTCAACCCAGCGATTTCCTAGTATTTCCTGTGTGAGCCAGGTGCGACATCCTAAGTGCCATACGAGAGAAGCTAGCTGAACGCCTTGTCCGAAAGCAACTTACTTCGGAGAGTTGAGCTCACCCTCAGTCCCTCACAGTTGCACACTGCCTGCAGAAAGAGTTTCCAACATCTGCACCACAGCCGTTTGTCAGAGGCTTGTGAGACGCAAGTGGAATAAGCAGACCTGGAGGGTGTCTCCAGCTGCAGTGGAGTGGTATTCTGGGTACCTCCTGGCTTAGAACACTGTTACGTTCTCAGTGCCCGAGGAACGCAGCTAGTTGAAAGCTGGCTTGTAGGCGTGCTTCCTTGTGCGAGCTGAGTTCAGGGCAGGACCCTCCCGCATTCTGACTGCCCGTAGACGTAGGTCCCAGCATCCTTATGTTAGGTGCCGGAAGAGGTTGTGTGAAGAGCATGTGGAAGTGACAGGATTCTCCTCAGGTGTATCTGATCTCAATGCAGACATTGCAAACGTCCTTGTTCAATGAGAGTGTAGCTCGGTCCTAGCTCCCATCAAAGTGTCTAGCAGACATCTGCCTGCAAAGCATACACACTTCCGAGAGTTGGGCTTATGGACTGTCCCTCCCACATCCTGCCTGCACGTACACCGCGCTCCTAACAGGCCTAGCCCCGATGCGTGCCTGAAGTGTTGTGAGAGGTAAGTGGAAAGTCCCGGCCCACAAGACTAGTGCATCCAAGCTCAACCCAGCGATTTCCTAGTATTTCCTGTGTGAGCCAGGTGCGACATCCTAAGTGCCATACGAGAGAAGCTAGCTGAACGCCTTGTCCGAAAGCAACTTACTTCGGAGAGTTGAGCTCACCCTCAGTCCCTCACAGTTGCACACTGCCTGCAGAAAGAGTTTCCAACATCTGCACCACAGCCGTTTGTCAGAGGCTTGTGAGACGCAAGTGGAATAAGCAGACCTGGAGGGTGTCTCCAGCTGCAGTGGAGTGGTATTCTGGGTACCTCCTGGCTTAGAACACTGTTACGTTCTCAGTGCCCGAGGAACGCAGCTAGTTGAAAGCTGGCTTGTAGGCGTGCTTCCTTGTGCGAGCTGAGTTCAGGGCAGGACCCTCCCGCATTCTGACTGCCCGTAGACGTAGGTCCCAGCATCCTTATGTTAGGTGCCGGAAGAGGTTGTGTGAAGAGCATGTGGAAGTGACAGGATTCTCCTCAGGTGTATCTGATCTCAATGCAGACATTGCAAACGTCCTTGTTCAATGAGAGTGTAGCTCGGTCCTAGCTCCCATCAAAGTGTCTAGCAGACATCTGCCTGCAAAGCATACACACTTCCGAGAGTTGGGCTTATGGACTGTCCCTCCCACATCCTGCCTGCACGTACACCGCGCTCCTAACAGGCCTAGCCCCGATGCGTGCCTGAAGTGTTGTGAGAGGTAAGTGGAAAGTCCCGGCCCACAAGACTAGTGCATCCAAGCTCAACCCAGCGATTTCCTAGTATTTCCTGTGTGAGCCAGGTGCGACATCCTAAGTGCCATACGAGAGAAGCTAGCTGAACGCCTTGTCCGAAAGCAACTTACTTCGGAGAGTTGAGCTCACCCTCAGTCCCTCACAGTTGCACACTGCCTGCAGAAAGAGTTTCCAACATCTGCACCACAGCCGTTTGTCAGAGGCTTGTGAGACGCAAGTGGAATAAGCAGACCTGGAGGGTGTCTCCAGCTGCAGTGGAGTGGTATTCTGGGTACCTCCTGGCTTAGAACACTGTTACGTTCTCAGTGCCCGAGGAACGCAGCTAGTTGAAAGCTGGCTTGTAGGCGTGCTTCCTTGTGCGAGCTGAGTTCAGGGCAGGACCCTCCCGCATTCTGACTGCCCGTAGACGTAGGTCCCAGCATCCTTATGTTAGGTGCCGGAAGAGGTTGTGTGAAGAGCATGTGGAAGTGACAGGATTCTCCTCAGGTGTATCTGATCTCAATGCAGACATTGCAAACGTCCTTGTTCAATGAGAGTGTAGCTCGGTCCTAGCTCCCATCAAAGTGTCTAGCAGACATCTGCCTGCAAAGCATACACACTTCCGAGAGTTGGGCTTATGGACTGTCCCTCCCACATCCTGCCTGCACGTACACCGCGCTCCTAACAGGCCTAGCCCCGATGCGTGCCTGAAGTGTTGTGAGAGGTAAGTGGAAAGTCCCGGCCCACAAGACTAGTGCATCCAAGCTCAACCCAGCGATTTCCTAGTATTTCCTGTGTGAGCCAGGTGCTACATCCTAAGTGCCATACGAGAGAAGCTAGCTGAACGCCTTGTCCGAAAGCAACTTACTTCGGAGAGTTGAGCTCACCCTCAGTCCCTCACAGTTGCACACTGCCTGCAGAAAGAGTTTCCAACATCTGCACCACAGCCGTTTGTCAGAGGCTTGTGAGACGCAAGTGGAATAAGCAGACCTGGAGGGTGTCTCCAGCTGCAGTGGAGTGGTATTCTGGGTACCTCCTGGCTTAGAACACTGTTACGTTCTCAGTGCCCGAGGAACGCAGCTAGTTGAAAGCTGGCTTGTAGGCGTGCTTCCTTGTGCGAGCTGAGTTCAGGGCAGGACCCTCCCGCATTCTGACTGCCCGTAGACGTAGGTCCCAGCATCCTTATGTTAGGTGCCGGAAGAGGTTGTGTGAAGAGCATGTGGAAGTGACAGGATTCTCCTCAGGTGTATCTGATCTCAATGCAGACATTGCAAACGTCCTTGTTCAATGAGAGTGTAGCTCGGTCCTAGCTCCCATCAAAGTGTCTAGCAGACATCTGCCTGCAAAGCATACACACTTCCGAGAGTTGGGCTTATGGACTGTCCCTCCCACATCCTGCCTGCACGTACACCGCGCTCCTAACAGGCCTAGCCCCGATGCGTGCCTGAAGTGTTGTGAGAGGTAAGTGGAAAGTCCCGGCCCACAAGACTAGTGCATCCAAGCTCAACCCAGCGATTTCCTACTATTTCCTGTGTGAGCCATGTGCTGCATCCTAAGTGCCATACGAGAGAAGCTAGCTGAACGCCCTGTCCGAAAGCAACTTACTTCGGAGAGTTGAGCTGACCCTCAGTCCCTCACAGTTGCACACTGCCTGCAGAAAGAGTTTCCAACATCTGCACCACAGCCGTTTGTCAGAGGCTTGTGAGACGCAAGTGGAATAAGCAGACCTGGAGGGTGTCTCCAGCTGCAGTGGAGTGGTATTCTGGGTACCTCCTGGCTTAGAACACTGTTACGTTCTCAGTGCCCGAGGAACGCAGCTAGTTGAAAGCTGGCTTGTAGGCGTGCTTCCTTGTGCGAGCTGAGTTCAGGGCAGGACCCTCCCGCATTCTGACTGCCCGTAGACGTAGGTCCCAGCATCCTTATGTTAGGTGCCGGAAGAGGTTGTGTGAAGAGCATGTGGAAGTGACAGGATTCTCCTCAGGTGTATCTGATCTCAATGCAGACATTGCAAACGTCCTTGTTCAATGAGAGTGTAGCTCGGTCCTAGCTCCCATCAAAGTGTCTAGCAGACATCTGCCTGCAAAGCATACACACTTCCGAGAGTTGGGCTTATGGACTGTCCCTCCCACATCCTGCCTGCACGTACACCGCGCTCCTAACAGGCCTAGCCCCGATGCGTGCCTGAAGTGTTGTGAGAGGTAAGTGGAAAGTCCCGGCCCACAAGACTAGTGCATCCAAGCTCAACCCAGCGATTTCCTAGTATTTCCTGTGTGAGCCAGGTGCTACATCCTAAGTGCCATACGAGAGAAGCTAGCTGAACGCCTTGTCCGAAAGCAACTTACTTCGGAGAGTTGAGCTCACCCTCAGTCCCTCACAGTTGCACACTGCCTGCAGAAAGAGTTTCCAACATCTGCACCAGAGCCGTTTCTCAGAGGCTTGTGAGACGCAAGTGGAATAAGCAGACCTGGAGGGTGTCTCCAGCTGCAGTGGAGTGGTATTCTGGGTACCTCCTGGCTTAGAACACTGTTACGTTCTCAGTGCCCTAGGAACGCAGCTAGTTGAAAGCTGGCTTGTAGGCGTGCTTCCTTGTGCGAGCTGAGTTCAGGGCAGGACCCTCCCGCATTCTGACTGCCCGTAGACGTAGGTCCCAGCATCCTTATGTTAGGTGCCGGAAGAGGTTGTGTGAAGAGCATGTGGAAGTGACAGGATTCTCCTCAAGTGTATCTGATCTCAATGCAGACATTGCAAACGTCCTTGTTCAATGAGAGTGTAGCTCGGTCCTAGCTCCCATCAAAGTGTCTAGCAGACATCTGCCTGCAAAGCATACACACTTCCGAGAGTTGAGCTTATGGACTGTCCCTCCCACATCCTGCCTGCACGTACACCGCGCTCCTAACAGGCCTAGCCCCGATGCGTGCCTGAAGTGTTGTGAGAGGTAAGTGGAAAGTCCCGGCCCACAAGACTAGTGCATCCAAGCTCAACGCAGCGATTTCCTAGTATTTCCTGTGTGAGCCAGGTGCTACATCCTAAGTGCCATACGAGAGAAGCTAGCTGAACGCCTTGTCCAAAAGCAACTTACTTCGGAGAGCTGAGCTGACCCTCAGTCCCTCACAGTTGCACACTGCCTGCAGAATGAGTTTCGAACATCTGCACCAGAGCCGTTTCTCAGAGGCTTGTGAGACGCAAGTGGAATAAGCAGACCTGGATGGTGTCTCCAGCTGCAGTGGAGTGGTATTCTGGGTACCTCCTGGCTTAGAGTACTGCTACGTTCTCAGTGCCCTAAGAACGCAGCTAGTTGAAAGCTGGCTTGTAGGCATGCTTCCTTGTGCGAGCTGAGGTCAGGGCAGGACCCGCCCGCATTCCTGCCAGCCCGTAGACAAAGGTCCCAGCATCCTTATGTTAGACGCCGGAAGAGGTTGTGAAAAGCATGTGGAAGTGACAGGACTCTGCTCAAGTGAATCTGATCTCAATACAGACATTGCAAACGTCCTTGTTCAATGAGAGTGTAGCTCGGTCCTAGCACCCATCAAAAGTTTCTTCCAGACATCTGCCTGCAAAGCATACACACTTCCGAGAGTTGAGCTTATGGACTGTCCCTCCCACATCCTGCCTGCAGGTACACCGCGCTCCTAACAGGCCTAGCCCCGATGCGTGCCTGAAGTGTTGTGAGAGGTAAGTGGAAAGTCCTGGCCCTCAAGACTAGTGCATCCAAGCTCAACCAGCGAATTCCTAGTATTTCCTGTGTGAGCCAAGTGCTGCATCCTAAGTGCCATACGAGAGAAGCTAGCTGAACGCCTTTTCCAAAAGCAACTTACTTCGGAGAGTTGAGCTCACCCTCAGTCCCTCACAGTTGCACACTGCCTGCAGAAAGAGTTTCCAACATCTGCACCTGAGCCGTTTGTCAGAGGCTTGTGAGACGCAAGTGGAATAAGCAGACCTGGATGGTGTCTCCAGCTGCAGTGGAGTGGTATTCTGGAAACCTCCTGGCATAGAATACTGCTACGTTCTCAGTGCCCTAGGAACGCAGCTAGTTGAAAGCTGGCTTGTAGGCATGCTTCCTTGTGCGAGCTGAGGTCAGACAGGACCCTCCCGCATCCTGACTGCCCGTAGACATAGGTCCCAGCATCCTTATGTTAGGCGCTGGAAGAGGTTGTGTGAACAGCATGTGGAAGTGACAGGACTGTGCTCAAGTGAATCTGAGTCCAAACCAGACATTGCAAACGTCCTTGTTCAATGAGAGTGTAGCCACAAGACTAGTGCATCCAAGCTCAATCCAGCGAATTCCTAGTATTTCCTGTGTGAGCCAAGTGCTGCATGAAGGAGTGAGAAAAAAGTTGTGTGAGGGAAAGAGCCTAGATTCTAAGGGCACTGTGTAGAATAAGCTTGCCTTCCATACACCTGATCAAAATCTGCGTTTGGGATTGGTTTATTTTATTAAGACAACTTCTAACACCATGTCTCAGGAGGTGGTAGCAGTGAAAACTAGGCCTTCTACTCTGTTTGACCTGTGCAGGAGAGTGGTGTCCCACCCCCACCCACCCCAGCCCCCCCGCCCATGTCACAAGCCCAGTACATCATGCATCTTACCTTGGCTCAGTATGTATTACGTTGAGAAGACTGAGGAAATAGACTTCAAGAAAGGCCACTCTGCTTAGGCTATTTGATGCTCACTCTGATATGAGCTGATAAAGATTAGGCCTTCAGTTTGGTTATAACACAAATCAGAGAAGGGCAGAAATCACAGTGAATGATAGAATCAAGATTCATAGAAGTCTTGTCATAGCTGGAGCAATGGAAAATTCTAACAAGGGGAAATTTAATAGAGATAAACCAACTCTTCACACATGCCCTCTACGTAGCAGGTGAAGGGTCTTGCCTTAGTAGCAGATTGTTTGAAATGACTTAGGAGATTTAGTTCACAATATGCTGAAGCAATCTCACAGTGACTGTGACATAAACTTGTGAACTGGGGATGCCTGGTGGCTCAGCGGGTTTAGCACCTGCCTTCAGCCCGGGGCATGATCCTGGAGACCCAGGATCGAGTCCCACGTTGGGCTCCCTGCGTGGAGCCTGCTTCTCCCTCTGCCTGTGTCTCTGCCTCTCTCTCTCTCTCTCTCTCTCTCTCTCGTCTCTCATGAATAAACAAATAAAATCTTTAAATAAATAAACTTGTGAACTGTAAAATATAAGATGAAGGACAGGGAGAAGGGGGTGGGAGGTTGATGGTATAGCATAATTCTATGGTGGTCAGCCTACCTCTGAAGAATGGAGACAGAAGTTGGAACCATACTGGTGAGCCAAATTTGGAAGACTTGGAATATTTTTTTCTGAAATAAAAAGATACTATATCTTGAAATATTTGAATGGTTGTGATATGAAAGAGATATCAGTAGACTTGCTTTGGGTGGAAGTTAAAGGAGAATAGGCTTTTGCTGACCTGAAAGTAGAACTTTAGAGGTTTAAAAGTTTTATAAGTTTAAAACTCTGAGCCTACTGGTAATGAAATAAGCTAATTCCAGAAGGTATATGCTGCTCATCATTAAGTGTTCAAATAGAATGTAAAGGAAATTCACGCATTAGAAGAGGTGTTGGACGAGATGACTTTTAGGCCTGCTTGTGGCCCTGCAAGTCCATGATTCTTTGATTCAGATATAATTTACTGGGACCTTCATTTAAACAAAATTTCCTTTGCTGCTCCATTATTAGGTGACAGAACTAATTTAATTCAATAAACATTAACTAAAACTTATAGTGTATAACATCTTATACTAAATTTGGGAAGTACAGACACAATCCCTAACTTTTTGGAGCTAAATTTGAGAAACTTACGAGCTGTATCACTGTAGAATAGAATAACTAGTGTGATAGAGGGGAGAAAGGAGGATTAGGGAAAGGAAAAAAGAAAGGCTCACCTAGGAAGGAATATTTGATGGGTTATATGTGAATGAAACCAATGTCAAGAAAACATGTTTGTATTAGAATTGGAAATTTAATTTATAGAGACACACTGGATACAGTGACATTCACCCCATATGCTTCAGCTCTTCTACTTCCATCTCAACTTTGACTCCTTATGACACTAAGGCCCCCAAAAATTCCTCAAGCACTGCGTTCATGAATTAGGTGTTCTGAACAGAGAGATAGATTCCAGAATATTGGCAAACAATACTGGCTTTCTGCTACTTATTAAGGAAACATCAGATTCATTTTGTCCTAGAGTCTCTCAAGCAGTCCATTTGACTAGCTGTTGATGAAGACTATTAAGATCTTTCTATTGGAGAAATATTTCTTTTCTCAGTATTATCTCAAAGTTTCTGGAGAGATGTTTAAAATCTTTTTTCTAGTTTTGCTAGCTGTGAAATCATTGATCATTGTAGGGCATTGAGGAGGTCCGAGCTTGGTGTTTAGAGATCCAGACTTGGAGTATATCCATTCCATAGGAGTCCTCTTCCACTTTCTCAGTTTTGCATAACAGTAACTCTCTCCTTATTCATAATTCAAAAACAGTTATTAGGTGCTTTCTTGTTTCTAGGAATAAATAGCAAGATAAATGGACATAGCCCCTGACTTCTTACAAAGCCAGAGTATTGAAATCTATGTGGTATAGTAGTGAGTGTACATAAAGAGATTAGTACAATAGAGGTAATAAATGGAGATATAAAGCAATAGGAAAATGAAGGATTATTCGGTAACTTATTTTCTAGCAATTGGGTAACCATTTGGAGAAAAATAAAATGAGATTCACTTTATGATATACTCCAAAAATAATTCTTTCAGAATTGTATAATTATATAATAATTTCTCAGAATGGAGAAAGGCTGCTAATTATTACATGGTTAAATAGATAAAATAATTATAAGAAAATATGGCCACACTTGATCACATAAATGTCAACACTTAAACAAAATTCAAATGGTAAACTTGGAAAGAATGTTTGCAAAAATATTTGCAATGTTTCCAAAATAAAAGATAGGGAAGATGATGCACAACTCTTTAGAATAAAATGAGCAGTGATGAAGGGAGATCACAAAATACACAATAATATCCAAAAATAAAACCTGTCCAATATCATTAACACTGGGAAATGAGGGAGAAAGTGAGTTTGTTATCTCTTATGAAGTCCTTTTGTTTTTGCATTTATTTTCATGGATAGTGCAATGAGTTGTCTCAGAATGGATGAGATTTGCATTTCAATATTATTTTCATGGGAGAAAAATTAATATATATTTCTTGGTGGGTGTTTGGTAGTATTTGTCAAGTCTTAAAATGTTCAAATTCTTGACTAATAATTCACTTCTTAGAATTTATAGAATTAAATGGTTGAGATGTTTATGAATATCTATTTGCACTACAGCAAAGTATAGTAACAAAAAAGCTATAAACAATTTAAATATTCAACAATATAGGAAGTGTATATCAAATGATTTCAAAGTTGTACTAAAATCCTATTTTTAAAAAATATCATCTTTGCTTCCGTAGTGAAATGGCTTCTTCATATTTTTATGAAAGTCTCCTTACTCATTGCCCAATGAATCTCCTTACTCATTGCTCAAAGTTCATTGAACTTATAGCTGATAGCCCAGATAAATGCAATATTCATTCCTTGGTGCATTTCACAAGGATTGATTTCTGGTTTTCTATGTTACTGTTTTATTATTGTGTACAAAGTCATTGTTCTGGGACACCAGAGATATTGCAGTTGAAAAAAAGTTTTGACTTGGTGCAGCTTGCATTTTAGAGGATAAGACATAGTAAACAAATAATTCCAGGTAATCATATATTATGGAAAACAAATCATGACTAATAGGGTAGACAGAGTTTGGAGTTGTGTGATATTTTATATATAGTTTTCAGGGACAGTCTCTGTAAACTGACATTTGAACAGAGACTTGGAATGAATGTGGAAATGGGTCATGCTGATCTCTGAGTGATGAATTGTTTAATAGAAGTGACAGCACTTGCAAAGGTCCTAAGATAATAAGGAACCATGTGGAAACCAATGAAAGCAGAGTGGTATGAAATATGAAATAGTGGTCGAAAATGAGTATTGAGAGAAGTGAGGTGGGGATGAGGGTTGGATCTATAGGACTCTGTAATGCCATGCTAAGAGTTCTGGTGTTTTGGGAGTAGTGGAGTCTGGATTTTTGTTCTATTTTGTTTTTTTGAGTTGTATGGAAAAATCATCAGAGCATTTCACCAGATGAATGACTATAAATGGCCTATGCTTTCAAAGGAACATTCTGACTATTGTCTAGAAAATATTTTAGAAAGAGGCACAACTGGAACTAGGTAAATAATAGATTATTTCAGCAGCTCGGGCAAGACATAATGGTTCCTGGTAAAAGGCCAAAGGTGATGAGAAGTGGTTGAGTTTGGCATTTCTTTTGAGTTTTGCCAAGATTTAGGTAATAAATTAAATTTAAAGTGTGAACATAAACAGATGTCATAGATAATTCTACATGTAGCTTGAACAACTGGATGAGAGGATTGCTTTCATCAAAGTGCACAAGTTGTAAGACTAACATTTAGGATGTTTCAAAGTCAGTTAA